>NW_020455093.1:985624-995172 GCF_003342845.1 Nothoprocta perdicaria
AGGAAATAGTATATCAACATGAAGTGGAGCATTTGCAAAGTAGAGAGGTGTTACTTGTAGTCTATCATCGAATATTAAGAGTGGGTGAGAAAAAAAAAAAAAAAAAAAAAAAAAAAGAATTCTCTTTCCAACACTGAAACATGCAGAGGCAAATTGCTTATTACAAGTTGTATGCAGCTCAGACTAACAAGAGACAGATTTAAAAATATCCCACTATACCTATTTTTAATAAAGATTTAAGGTATTTCATATTCTGATCTTTCACTTCAAATTTGAGAATTAAACAATGAGTGAATAGGATCTGCAAGACAGACAGGCATTGTTCACGTCACATTGAAAGGCATCTTTT
Source organism: Nothoprocta perdicaria (assembly GCF_003342845.1). Taxonomy (NCBI): domain Eukaryota; kingdom Metazoa; phylum Chordata; class Aves; order Tinamiformes; family Tinamidae; genus Nothoprocta; species Nothoprocta perdicaria. The sequence goes on from NW_020455093.1 coordinate 985,974, forward strand.
TATGCAGCTTTGGATTCTTAAACTTAGGCTGAACGTGGTTTTTAAGTTGTCTGGAGTTTGAAATGCAAGCTGAACTTTGTCACATTACATCTATTTTCTTGTTTAACTGGAATCATAAATACACAACAAACTGCTGTCTGAGAGAGGCAACATGCAAAATTAACCCCTCCCCCCCCTTTTTTTTTTTTTCTTCTCTCTCTTGGAGAGCTCTGTTGAGCCGTGAAGACTTGTGGAAGCAGTGGTGCAATGAGGAACATTACAAAGCCATAGCTCAAGCTGGAGATACTAGAGGCTGAGCAACGCTGAGCATATTGTTCTCCAGAATACACCACTTCTTGTAACAAATAAGTTTAGTGTCAAGACAGCTGCTTGCCAACTTTCTTTAATTAAAGAGGGGTGGTGGGTGGAAAGAGCTTATGCATTATCCTTGTATTTAGCAGAAGGCTGCAAACAGGAAGAACAAAACAAAAAAAAGATGTATTTAAAATATAAGCAGTTTCAACTAGAAATGCAAGAGCCTTTTCCCCTATTAATATCTTACTAGAGTTGGCTGGAACAAAATGTGGGTTGCAGCTACAGGCTGAAGAAACAGTGTTGAGAAACAAAACAAACAGGCATTTGCTGCCCCCCTCACTCCCCTTCACCCCCACCCTCCCCCAGATAGCAAAGTACAACTGATGCTTTCTGTTAACTACGAGGCCAGGGTTAGCTAAAAACCTCATTTAGCTAAATCCACATCCATGGCTCCTCATGTTCAAAAACTTATCATGGATTAAAGCCATGAGATAAAAATAAAAAAAAATTTCAATTTGAAATTTTATTCAGCATGTTGCTAGAATGGTCAACATCRATCGACAGGAGAGACTTTGTCCACACACTCAGAGAACGCTCTCGTGCACCTCCCCCCTCTTTTCTTCCGCTCTTCCCTCTCAGCATTAATGCTACTAAAAGCCAAACAAAATACTGGCTATGGGTGTAAGGAATGCTGGTTTTTGGAATGTTGCCATGGATCCTGCTTCCAGTCGCGTCCCACGGAAAGAGGGTGCAGCCTCCTGTCCCTGTGGCAGGCTGGCCTCCCCGCGCGGGGGAGGAGGAAACGTAGCCACGGAGCCCCGCTGCCCGCTACTCTTTCCCGTCCACTATGGCCAAGTCTTGGATCACCCTCAGTTTGCCACTGGCATCGATCCTGCGCTTCTCCCGTATTAGGTCCTCCAGGCTGTGGAACCTCACCGTGTGCACCTTGTTCTCGGCCAAGTGGATCTTGAGATAGTACTGCTGCTGGGGCTGGGTGCCAGCAGCCGCCTGCAGCTCCCCCCCGGCTTTGAATTCCCGTTTCCCGAAGCGGCACCAGGCGGCGAAGCTCTCCGAGTTAGTCCAGCAGATCTCGTCGCTTTTTAAGCCCAGGTGCCCGCAGGCGTTTTGCACCACCAGCTCGGCCACCAGCGGGCGGAAGCGGTACCAGCTATTCACCACGCGGCCCACGTTGCCCGCGGGCGCCTCGTACAAGCTGTCCTGGCGGATCTGCCCCTGGTGCAGGTGGATGATTTGCCCACCGCCCACGTAGACGGCCCAGTGTGGTGGCGGGGGCTCCGACGGCCCCAGGTAGAGCAGCTCCAGCAGGTCTCCCGGCTTGCAGAGAGCAGGCAGCGCTGACACGGAGTAGACGCTGAGGTCTCCAGCCTGGGGGCCGCTGCTGACCTTGGAGAAGATGCATTCCTGGCCGTGGAAAGCGGAGAACTGGGTCTCGTTCAGCACCAGCTGGTGGTGGAGGTGGTGGGTGGGCGTCTCCTGGCCAGGGCTGCCCGAGCCCTTCACGCCGTACTTGTCTGGCTGGCCTCGCTCGTCCAGGTCCTCCTCCTCATCCGAGAAGAAGTAAGCGACCCCGACTCGCAGCTCGTCCTTCTCAATCCCCGAGGGGTCCCCGGTCGGCAGCTCGCTGTAATTCAGGTGGGTGATGCGATCCAGTTGATTTCCCATCAATGACAGGGCAAGGCGAGGGCAGCAATCGCCAGATCTGGAGGAAGGGTGGGGTGGGCAGGGAGAGAAAGAACAGGAGAGAAGAAAGAGCACAGACAGAGAGAGGAGGGAAGAAAGAGAGAGAGAGAGTGAGAGAGAGGGAAAAAAAAAAAATCAAGACACATACAAAAGAATTCAGCGATTCCGCCCTAACCCCCATTTCTTCCTCCCGTTCCGTCCCTCCCTCCCCGGTGCAAGGGAGAAACTCCCGGTGCGGGTCCCGCCCCCTGCCCCGGGGCGCTGCCCGAGCCCCGGCGGCCCCGCGGGAGCAGGCGGCGGCCCCGGCGCGGAGCTGCGCGGGCCACGGAGTTGGCGCCGGTGCCGCCGCCGCCGCGCGCGCTGCCCGCGGCCCCGAGCCCTCGGCTCGCCCCGCGCGGCCGCAGGAGGGACGGGAAGGGAAGGCGGCTGGAGCGGCGCCGGCCTCGGCGCTGCCCCCGGGGCTGCTGCTGCTGCTGCCCGGGGCGGGGTGCGGGAAGCTCCCCTAGGAAAAGGCAACGCGCATCCTGCGGGCAGGGGCGCAGCACCCGCGCTCGCCACCGAGGGGTCCCTCTCGCCGCCCGCTCCGTACCCGTGATCGCCCAGCTCCACGGAGGGAAAAAAAAAATAAAAAAGACAAAATAAAATAATTAAAAAAAAAACTCCTTCAAAGTCGCCCTGTCCCCATGGGTGCTGCAGGGCAGGGTCGAGCTCCGTCCCGCCGGTGCGCACCCCGCTACGCCGCCYGCGCAGCGCCCTCGGCTCTGCCTACGCGGCCCCGCGCGCGAGACTAAGTAGCGGCGGCGGCGGCGCCGAGCCCGCCCCGGCCGCGCTCATTGGCCGCGCGCGCCGCCCTGCGCCGGCTCCGCGGGGCTCCGCGGCCGCGCCCCCGCCCGCGCCCGCCGCCCGCTCCTGCCCGCGGGCCGGGGCGCGAGACCCCCCTCCAGGAAAAGAGTCATTTCCTAAAAAAGAAAAAAAAAAGAAGAACAACAAAAACAAAAATGGAGAAAAATGAACAGCCAAGCTTCAGCTCAAGCCCCTAAGGGTTGTTCTGTCCTTCCAAAGGGAAGAAGGGATCTGCTAACTTCAGCAACCTGAGGTCATACATGTGCAGCAGGAGCTCGAGGTCTCCCTGAAGCCCCCATGCAAGTGTTTCCTGAGGGACATCTCGCCTACTGCAGAACCTCTTYTTGGAAGGGGGGAACTGCCACAAGGAGATGCTTGTCTCTTGCCATGGCCAAGGCTGGATCCCAGACTCACAAAATCACAGTTGAGGTTGGAAGGGACCCCAAGAGATCATCTAGTCCAACCCCTCTGCTCAAGCAGGRACACCCAGAGAATGTTGCACAGTCGCATCCAGGTAGGATAATTATTTAAATATTGCACAGGACAGTACAGGGTAGTAGTAGGTACAATGGCCCCAAGAGGGATTAGGTTTCCACATTTGGATTTAGCAGCAGTCATGGGCTGTCCTCAGAAAACCATACTAGACAGCTCTACAGTTTATATTACGTAAAAGATCAGACAACTCAATCGTAACCATCCATCCTTTCGTAAAATCTATGAATCATTTCCTAGCTAATGTCAATGCATACTCTTACCCATAATTTTGCACACTCTGGATATGATTAGTTGTCTCAATTACTTGTTTTGATTACTATCCTTTTTTTGGTCATAAAAACGTAAGTATTCTTTCTTTCCATGGTTGTGGATTATGCTCATCTTTACTGCTGGCTCCCTGTTTTAAACGCTTTTCCAGATTTTGGATCTAATTAATTGAAAACAGCAATGCCTGTAAAGAACATACATCCTTAAATAAACACAGTGATTTTCATTTTCTTGTGATAYAGGTTTCATACCTAAGTGTATTTGGGTCAAATATTGAGTTTCTTAGAGATATGTTTACTTTGAAAGACCTTTTCTTCATTCAAAAATTTATATGGCTATCTTTCTAGAACAGCATTTTTTTTTCATTAATTTTTTAATATATGCAAAGGCATCAAATCTTAAGTGGAAGAGGAAAAAAAGAAGAGTATATTTATTTTTAGTTATATATCATTCTAAGACTGACCRGTTATTTTTCTGTGGGGTTATTATACTAATCTGTTGATGGTTACAGACTGTACATGTCTCGTAGGTTTGGGGACTACCGCCTCAGATTTGCAGGAATTAAGCTGAATTACAGAAGTTAAGGATGTAGCATTCAGGGGCTTGTTCAACTAGAAAATGATTTTAAAAGAAAAATGGCTTAAAAAAGGGATTCTATTCTAATATGCATTTTAAAAGTTTCATGGGACTAAGAATCACAGGTGGATGTCTGGGATTTTGTAAATCCTCTTCTAATGATTGTCAGATATTCACCCTTTTTTGGCATAACATTCATCCAGACTATATTGTGAAGACACTCTAATAGGTTTATAGTTAAGATTGTAAAACAATGTTTGAATATTTTGATCTTTTTTTTACACTTAATATGCTTAATTGATATATCTATTTAAAGGCCATTTCTGTAGGTAAATTTTGCACCAACAGCTTCTGTTTTCTAAACACTTTACATTTTTCCTGTTGAAAGTCTGTATCTTTTTAGGTTACATACACACAGTTCACACTTCCCACATTTGCCAATCATCAAGGCTATGTAGAGTAATTTTTAGACAACTCTAAACAAACAAAACATTATTTCATCTTTTCCATGCAAAAGAGCGGAGAACAGATTGTTTCACTAGACTGCATAGTGCAGAAGGAAGAGGTCTGGGTCTACGAAAGGCTCTGCACTTCTAACTAGATATTCTATCTACTCCTGAATTCTAGCCATTTCCTTCATGCCTCCCATGCTTTGACAAGTCTGCTCAATGGATCCATCCTGACTTGCTAAAAAATGCTCCAGTTATAATCTCAGGACACACCTTTCCATGACCTTAGTTCAACACACCTCCACTGTCCATTTTAGATATCCTGGCTGGGTGCTGTGTCCAAATCAGTGCTGTAGGCACTGCCTCTGTCTTTCAAGGAGCTCTTATTCCTTCAGTATCTTTCCAATCTCAATTTCAAATTAGGAAAAGCGTCAAGAAGTTTCCTAAAAAAAAAAAAAAAAAAAAAAAAAAAAAAAAAAAAAAARAACACCCTTATAAGCATAGTTACATAAAACTGTCTTTAAAAAACACTATAGAAAATCATAAAATTTATGTAAACCAACTCTAGCTCTGAGTTTTGGAACTCTCTACTGAGCCTAGAGAATGCTACAAAAGCACTACACTATACATAGAAGTGTATTGCCTTGGCCTATGGAGAGGATTGTTTTGTCTATTTTGTTTAACCTGATTATCATCTCTTTCTGGGACTTTTTATTTCTGGGAGCTCATGGAGACTTATTTATCATGGCAGTGAATGAGGACTTGGCTGCTCTTGTGGACCATGCCATTGGCAGCATAGTGTCATGCTGTTCACATTCACATTTCCCAGCTTCAGCCTCATTAATCAGAGGTCATAACCTCCCTATGCTGGGACCTGGGAATGTGCCATTAGACTATTGTTCCTAACCCTAATGGTATTTTTTTCTCAGACTAGGCACTGACAAAAAACTCTATCCTGGACTGCTCCAAAGGCACTGGGCTTATGCTCTTCTCTCTGCTTTTTTTTCCTTTTTTTTTTTTTTTTTTTTTCCCTTTTTTTGTCCTTTTTTTATCCTTGGCATTTTATCACTTGATTTTGCATTTATGAATAATTTAGTGCAGTGAAAACTCTTTTAAAATATGTAACAAAATAGATCCCCAGTAGCTTGTTTTCTAAACCTTCTCATCATCTTATGTTGAACTCAGTTTTGGAGCCATAGGCCCCTGTTGCTAAAAGTGGAGCTAAAACCTCCACTGACTTCAGTGATTGGAGAATGTTTGTACAGAAAAATATAGCAATGAATGTTTCAGTAAGCAACCAGAGAGACAACAAACTGATGATAAACATAGGAACTTGCCAATGTTTTATCGTTTTTCTCTAGACAATAGATGCCTATGCATTACAATTCTGTTAAAGCTGAATCTCAGATCTCCAGAAACTGATCGCTGTTGCATATTGTAACCTGGTCTGCCCACTGGGCCCTGGATGCAAAAGATACCATAAGGGATCTCTCTGACCTGAAATTATCTAAAGTCAAGATGTACTTGTCTGTGATTGCAAGCAGCTGCCTCTTACATACCTTCATTACCATCTCAGTGTACCTAAGGCATCAGAAACATAAGAAATTTAGGCTTTGCTCAGTTTATGAAGCAGAGATGAAGCACAACTAAGAGTACTTTGTTCTGAACATAAATACTAAAGAACTGAAACTTAGGACTTTGCTTCTTGTTGAAGAGATGCAATAAAAAACTGCTGCAAAGAAGAGTTTGAGGAGGGATGAGATGACATTACCTTCTTTTCAAGCATATATAAGAGTAGCGGGTGCCATGGGTTAGCATAATGCATAGGACTGTGTCCTCATCCTCGATGCTTGTCCTGTTGGGCTGCCACAGCCATCAGTAGCTTCAATATTGTAAATGTTGTAAGTGTATTGCTGGCTTTTTTTTTCCTCCCAATAAAGATGCGTATTTATTTGCATGTAATCATGAATAAGAGGTCTCCAAGTGGAAGCCAATACTTAAGCCCAACTGTACCCTCCTTTGGCTTCCTTAACAGTTGATATTGTGATCATGTTGTCACAGGGAGAGTTTAAATTTACAGCCCCACATCATGAGCTGGATGAAAAAACAAACTTCTTAATTAACTTTAATAAAGGTGGTTACTTTGAGTTTGCTACCCTGAAAAGAGGAAGGAGGAAGAAAGGAGGAAGATAATGGTGGTCCACAGGAGAATTCCTAAGGTGTCTGCTAGCACTAGCTGCAAAATATAAAGGACGTCATAACTTTTGCAGAGTGAAAAACATCCCCAGAAATTAATGTAGCTTCAGAAAAGAAGTCATCAGGAGAAAAAAAAATGTAGAATATTTTATGTATTTCTTATTGTCTTCTAATATAATCTTATTCTCTGGYTGTAAGGAGAAAGAGCTGCTCTCATTTAGTAAATTAACTTTTTAAGTCTATCTTTAACATTTTACAACTTCAGGCAAAGCTAACTGAATGTATCAGTTTTGTAGATTAGAAACCTTTTCAGAAATATTGAGCCGTAAGGAGTAGTTCTTCATTAAAATGAAATCTTCAATGTATTACTCTTCATTAAAGGTGTGTTCAGTCTGTCGCTAAATGACCTACTGAGAAATCCATAATAAATATGTATCTGAGGGCACAATGGTTACYTAGTACTAGGCTACTGTTTCATTTTCCAAGATCCTGGAACAGAAAAGTCAKAATATTTTCTCTAGCAAAATCTATGAAGTTTTCATGTATTTAATCTTTAAGAGTAGGAATAATGCCTATTATACTTTCTTTTTCTTTCCTCTTTTTTTTTTTCTTTTTTAGATTGACAAGCAATTGGCTATCTTATATTTGCCTGTGGGTGTTATTACATTTGTTTGATTGACCCTTTCCTATTTTACATGTGTTTTGAGATACTTTATTAAATCATTGTTCTGTAAGTATTTTGAATTATAATTCTTCTCATTTGTAATAATATGCATGTATTTCTGCTGCCCTCAAGGATTCCCCTGAAAATTAAGTGTTTCAAACAAAATGGGCACCAACACTTCTTTCTGTTAGACCAATTAATATTTTATAAAATATTTTTATCTGAGGGGCTTTCGATACTGCAACTTGAAAATGACTTTCTAAATATTACAAGTAATAACAAATACTCCTTGACTGAAAAGTAAAGAAAAAATTCAATCAGTTTGACAGTTGCTATTCATAAATTGTTCAGGCTTCAGCCTCATGGTTTATGGTGCTAAAAGAACCCTTTCGACTGAGCTACAGAACTAGATTCAGCAGGGGAAGCATTCTATGCTATATATCAATATCTTTGGGAGATAGATTCTGTTTTCCTTTTTCACAAATACAGACCAAATCCTGGAAACCTAAGTCATTCAAAAGTCGTATTGGCAGTTTTGCTGCCAGGCCAGCGTCATCCCTCAATACATCCCTCATTCTCARTACAGAAATACCTGTTACCAGAAGCATGCACACAATCTCCTTTGAAGCCAATGAGATCTCTTTGAGTATTCAAAGAAAGCATACATCCTCAAATGCTTAGAAATGATAATTTTTATATCATTAGAATTCATCCTATTTGCTCAAGTGTATAAGTATTGAATAAAACCATTGAGACTGCACAGTGATGCCTTTAAAAATAGGTTTGAGCACACTAAAAATGATTTTGGAGTAGTCCAAGTTTGTAAATTCATTACTATATCTAGCAAAAAATTACAAATAACATTCTAGGTTTTCCAAATGTCAGTCCCTTTACTTGGCCTCGGGTTTCAAATACAAGTAAGGTCTATTCCTGCATATCATTTTCACAGCTATAAGTCTGGTAGACCTAATCAGACTCCCACATTAATCCTATTATTACTACTTTTTTTTTGTGATGATGTTCATACAGACCTATAGTTTGCAAAAATTGTTTAGAGATAGAACATGGTGATCTTTAATGAACTATTTTATGTAGAATGCATAAACTGAATGCAGACTATGGCTTGTTTTACTTATCTGTGTTTTTTCTTCAATAATAGCAGAAGTAAAAAGTCATGCAAAATGTATGCTTATCCCTAAGTTCAGAAGATTCAGTAGGACTTGAATATTCTCAGGATAAATTGCACAAAGTATGAAAGTATTTTAGATGAGTATGTTTTTTCAAAGGGAGAATGTATATGATTCTGTTTGGGGGAAAAAAAAAAAAAACCAACGTGTATTCAAAGAGAAAAAGGTATCCTGATTCAGAGCRAGGTTGAATTTTGTATATGTTTGCTTCATTCCCAGCTGTGCTTCAAAGGCTTTCTAAATGATACAGGTCATGTACCTGAAGGGCTAAGTTGGTCAATAGTCATATTCCTTTCTCCTCTCTTTATTTTTTTTCACAATAATTTCTACAAGCCCTTTCTTTTGAGGAATCTTCAGACCCTACCAAGCTGTAGCAGAAGATGTTGCTGAGGGCAGCACAGCTGAGGGCTGTGCTGCCATCCAGAGGGACCTGGACAGACTGGAGGACTGGGCGGTGAGAAACATCATGAGGTTCAACAGGGGCAAGTGCAGGGTCCTGCACTTGGGGAGGAATAACCCTGGACACC
>NW_020455093.1:995842-1050209 GCF_003342845.1 Nothoprocta perdicaria
ATTCTATGATTCTATGATTCTATGTAGGTGAGAGGTGCTAAATAATAAAGGCAACATAACAATTCCTAACTGGGAAAAGAAAAAAAAAATCTTTGGCAACCTGAGATGGTAATTTAAAACATAAAAGGATATTACAGTGCTAAAATGTTGGTACTGATGTGGACAATGCAGCACAGTTAAAATGAAACAATGTGATATTAATAAATCTCCGCAGGGAACATGTAAGCAAAACACAACAAACATGGGATTATGAAGATACTGTCAATCATAAATTAATTTAAGTAATATAATTTCATGTTGTTTTCATTTCCCTTATATGTTCCATAGCCTAACATTGACCTTACACATACAGCTCTGTACGTGCAGCTCTGCACATACAGCTATTTATGAACTCGTTAAGTTTGAGGGACAGTAATCCACCATACGAATGAAATTCCAAACGTGAAAGCACAGCCCATGCAGCCCGTTTCTCCTGTTTGCAGAGTAACRGAGAATTGCTAATGATAAGAGGTCACCCTGCAATAAAGTGGTGATGATTACTCTTCTGTGACTTCTAATAAGAGATATTTACCCAAGACTGGTGAATGGTATCGCGATGTCTGGWATACATGGAAGGTCACAGCTGTGGAACCCTAATTACACGAGATGGCAATTTAATACGAAGTRGAAGGTGAGATTTTACTTTGGAAGAGGAGAGACATTTTCTCCCACAGCTGTAAAGAAGAAATATTAATGTCAAGACAAAATATTTTGACTTTTCAAAAAAATTCAGAAGATTTTGAGTATGTAACTTTCAACTGAATCCAAATTGGAATTGAAAAATATCATGAATAGAATATATTTGTTTGTATATGAACTATTTGACAAAAAAAATAACACTGCTGTTCTAAAAAGCCATCCTAACAGCAGTATGTGTGCTGGTTTTATGAATACAATCATGTGTGGTATTGATACCCAAAATGCTTTACCAAGTCCACCGGGGATTCATTGCAATCACAGAAACACCTGTACAGGACAGCTGAGCTTTGTTAACCTCCTCTCCAAAATATTATCATAACTTCAGATGTGGCTAGTTGAGAGGTACAGAGGTAAATGAAGCTAATACAGATGAAACAATTTGCATACAAACAACTGTAGTAGATTAAATCAAAAATGGCATAAGTCTATGAGTTCATCTCATCTTTAACTGGGCAAATAATTCAAAATGAATCTTTTATGTGGCAGTGTTTCATTTTTTTTTTTCTGTTCACAAACTGGTTATGAAGTGAAAATTCTTTGGCCAAATGTWCTGATTGGACAAAATTATTTTGCTGAGTAGTTTCTATAAAGAGAAATTGCTTCTTCTTTTCTTCTTTTCTTCTTGTTTTCTTTTTTTTTCTTTTTTATTACTGTTTTACTCATGAGCTTATCAAAACAACTTAGCTTATGAAATGTTTTAGACACATGTAACTCAAATGAGTCTTCTATGCTAGTGAAAGAATAAAGAGTGAGAGTTTTTATGGTTTCTTGGATGAAGTTACTACATCAGGTCAGCACAAGTGGCCAGAATAAAAATAAACATAAAGAAATTAGTAATAGAAATAAAATGCTGCATTTTTACATGGAAAGCATTGCTATCTATAGATCAGAACCTAACGTCTTGCATGGAATAGTCAAAGCCATTGGATTCCACTTAGAACAGAGCTGGAGTCATAGAAAAAAAAAATAGAAGAAAGCAGACTTTCAGAAATTCATCATCTAATCTACATGCTTGTTCAGCAAGATCTCCATCAGTCCTTCATCTATTTTGCTTTGAAGAGCTCTACTGTTTGAGAGGCAATAATCCCCCAGAGAATCTATTTCAACACTTCATTATTCTTAGGGCAGTATTACCATTTTCTAACATTTTAATCCTAATTTCAATCTTGGTTGCAATTCAGCCAGACAGTACTTGTTCTGCCTCTTWTGACATGGAAAATAATTTATTCCACTTCTCCTACTTGTAGTCTTTTATATGCTTCAAGAACTTCCCCATTTAGTCTTGTCTTTTTCTCTCTCTTTCTTTTCAGGCTAAAGAATCCTAATTCATTTGGTCTTTTGCCTCCAATTATGTCTTCTAGAGTCCCAATTGTTTTTATTCTGATGAGCATTTTTCAATTTTACATGTTTCACAAACTGTGGTGTCCAAAATTGAAAAAAAGAAACCCAGCTGAGGTTTTAACAGAGCAGAGTGTAATTGTTTGCAGGCTATCTGTCTTTTTTATATGTTTCAGTGTGGTGTATTGTGGTGTATGCCTTTTTGCTTTTTTGCAACAGCATGACATTGTTGATTCAYGCTTAGATTGTAATGAACTTTTTTTTTCCCCCACTTCTTTTCATGTGCTACCTTTCCAGGTATTTCCCATAGCCTATTTCTTAAGTTAGCATCTTGGACTCTCTAAAATTCTTGTAAATCACTACAACTTGCTTGTTGCCCTAGTGATTTAGATCACTAGGGAATTTCATATTCCGATTTAAATTTGAAAATTATTTTCTCATTTTAGAACTCTGTATCCACAGAGCACTCCATCTATGTAAATGGGAAGATTCTGAATAGAATTCAAACTCCACTGAAAGAGTTTGAGTAAGATTTATTGTAGAATATGGTCTTCTGCACAGTAATGATTGGCTTGATATTGTTGCTGCCTGATACCTGGAATTCACTGAGTCTTTCTCCAAGTAAAAAAAGGAAATGGAAATGGAGCAGAWAAAAAAGGAGGTGATGACATAATCAGTACAAATGTTTTTAAAAAATGGAATATATATTCATGGGAATTCTTGGTGATATATTTGCCTAAGTGTATTCTTATTCTTAGCCACTTTAAATTTTCTAAAATATGCTATTTTGAATAACTAAGGCTTGGCAATCTGCTCTATCAACCGCTTTTTCTAACCGTATTTTAAAAACCTTCAGGGACGGCAAGGATGGAGATTCCGCCCTCTCTCGAACTGCCCCTGTGCTGCACTACCTGCCTAGTGACTTTGCCTACTGAATCCCCTAAGATGTAATCTGTGGCAGTTATTCCTTGTTAAACTGCTTGCCACTACAAAAAAGAGCTTGTCCCTGTCATTTTTGATTGCCCTTTACATGTTAGTCAACTGCCATTAGATTATCTCTTAGCCTTCTCTTTGCCAGACCAAACACCTGCTGTTCCCTCCACTTCTCTTTGTAGATTTGTCAATACTGTGCAGGGCAAATTCATATATACTGGCCTCACTCCTGCTCCTGCAGCCTGAAATGTACTTTGCTTACTCAGAATGGCAGAGCAGTGTTGTTCATATCTATATGGGTTCCTGGTGTAACTTTAGGTCCTTTCAGCCAGTCATACCACTGCCTGGAGTTACATCTCCTCCCATGAAGAACTCAGTCCTTCTCCCTGCTGACCTCCATAAAGCTTCATTTGGCCAAGTTCTCTGTTTTCTCAAGGCTYCCTGAACCAAATCTGTATCATTTGGGGTGTAAAACTCTTCCTTCCTCAATTTTCTGAGGCGATATTCTTCCTCAGTTTCCAGGAGAAGATACTGAAGAGTATTGTCCTAATTATCGGCCATGGGATTGTTCAATCTTTACCGAACACCAAACAGCCTCAAACCATTGAATATTTCCYACGAGCCCAGTGATAGCGCTATTTTTCAGTCCAGTTAACAGTCTRTTTGTCCAGGCATAGTCCTTCAGCTTCCAACTGAAAGGGCTGTAGAAGACACTGCCAGATGCCTTACTAAAGCAAAAATTACACTATTATCCTCACTGCCATTTTGTCATAGAAGGGAGCTGGGTTGGTCAGATATGATTTGCCTTTGTAGATCTGTGCTGACTGTTCCTGATTGCCTTCTTGTCCTGCACATGTTTAGAAATGGCTTCTGGGAGGTCATGCTCCATCCTGCCAGGGACTGCAGTAAATCTGACCCACAGATATCCTTCCTACCACCCTTAAATATGGGTCCGATCTGTTACTGTGTAGTGATATTTAAAATGTAATAAAAACCCTGTAATCACATCATCCCTTGTTTCTACAGCCTTCTTGTTCTCTTCAGGTTCCATAGATTGTATAATTAATTATTTTATAAGTAATTCCATGTTTGTTCCTTCCCACCATTGTCTGCCATTTTTCTTCCCAAACCATGTTGGCATGAACGAAATTCTGGGAGCAGGCTTTGCATGCTGAGGCAAAACCAAAATACTTCAGCGTTCTTTGTTGTTCATTTCTAGGGCCATTGCCCCATTCATCAGCATTCATTCATTCATTTGCTAACTTCCTTTTTTATCCTTTATTCTGTCACCAAAACAGATGCTTAGGTCATCAAGGACATTGAATTCTGTAGTGCTATTCTGTGCTGTAAGCTCTGGCACCTCCGCATGAGTAATGACTTACTTGTTCCCTAAAAATGACTCTGCTGTTGTTTGTTCTTGTGAGACTGGTATTTCAGATTAGGGACCTAAATTTAGTGAGTACTTACATGACATTAGTTTCTCCATGACTCCTTTTGCCCGTGGGGTGTTCGTTAACTGCACAGGGGTTCTTGGTAGTGCCTGGCTAACAACAACTTGGTCCAACCTTTATGCATTAGCCTTGGACAAGCCACAGCAAGTTCTTTGCAGAGCTGTGATGTGCAGGAACCATGAGGGACATGCTCAGACAATCATTCGTTCAACTGGTATGACATGTATGGCAGTTGTATGACATACAGTACTCAGTCACTATGAAGCGTGGTTGCATGCCCAGCATTAAAAAAAAAAAAATTGGCAAGTATTTTTCTGAGCAGACAAGCATAACATTCATAAATCATTTAGAACTGGTCAAATATATATTATATATCTATATGTGTGTAGATTTTAAAGAGATAGTAAGAAGCAGGCCATTGAAAATACCATGTCTGTACTTCAAAACACAGTACCATTTTCTAGAATGAGAATGGTAACTGTTCTAATGCCATTTTTTTCCTAATTCAGTTCTCCCAAAAAGATGAATGATTTGATTGAATATTGTCTTCTGAAGAAATAGCCTGAGGCAGGCATCTGTCATAGAAAAATTCAACCTAAATCATTAATATTTTGCAAATTAATAAGCTTTGAAAAGAGGAATTTGTAATATGAAATGTCAGGTGGCCTCAGTGATACATTATATTACTATTTTTCCAAACCAGTAAGTTGCTGGTATGTGCTTACACATTTAATAAACTTATTGGAGCATTTTGTGTGTGTGTGTGTGTGTGTGTGTGTGTGTTTACAAAGTTGTTTCCAAAATGCTTTGGATTTGTGCAATTTTTTGTTTTACCATCTAGGCATATCAGATCTGTAATAAAAGTGAAAAGGTAGTCTGAATTCAAAATGCCCGTGCTTTGGTGTTTTGATGTCTCAGCTTTCATGCTATTTTTATGTTGTTTCTTTCATCTTTAATTTTAYCAAGAGATTCATATTAGATGCATTATTAATCCCTGTAACTCTAGCTTCCCTTTTTATGCACAGTATAAGAGATTTCTGGCTTGAATAATAATAAAGTGTAAGATTATTTTCTACAYTTAATGTATCAATAAACAAATAAAAAATGCAGAATTTTCTAAAATCTCCATGCATTACAATTTTCTTCCAAATATTTCACTGATGCATTAAGGTTGAGAGGCATGAGCAATCACCAAAAGCTTTTAAGCAATGCTTTGGGTTGTGTACTTTAGAACTTGAGAATTCTCAGCATGCAGCACATTATAACAAATACTGCACTGGAAAGTAAACAGGAATGTGAAGTACAGCAACTGGACCTTCTGCTAGGGCTTGACATAGATTAAATGAAACACTATTCTGATGTACTGCAAAAGAGGCAATTAAATGTTTCACTGATGATAGTTAATGGGACCAATTAGGGAATGTATTTTGAAACGTGAATGGTACAGTTGCAATGCCTGGGACTGAGGGAGGTAGAGAAAAAGGGTGTAAGGAATTATGAAGGGGTAGTGGAACAACTGTTAGCTTGGGGTTTGGATTTTTTTTTTTTTTTTTTTTTTTTTTGGGGAAGCTGGTTCACTTTGCTTAAAATGTCTGTAATATTCTTTGATGGCTTTATTTGTTCTGCAGACAGATTTACAGCTGCACTATGATGATAGTTAATGGGACCAATTAGGGAATGTATTTTGAAACGTGAATGGTACAGTTGCAATGCCTGGGACTGAGGGAGGTAGAGAAAAAGGGTGTAAGGAATTATGAAGGGGTAGTGGAACAACTGTTAGCTTGGGGTTTGGATTTTTTTTTTTTTTTTTTTATGGAGGAGGGAAGCTGGTTCACTTTGCTTAAAATGTCTGTAATATTCTTTGATGGCTTTATTTGTTCTGCAGACAGATTTACAGCTGCACTATGAGCAAACAAGTCAAAAAACAAAAAGGCAAAAGGCTCAGCATGTAATTGTGAAAGTCTGGTTGTAATATTTCTGCATAACTAGAATAAAAGGAAACTCATAGGGTTTTTGTGGTGTCAAATGCAGCCAGTGAAATCATCTCATGGATATCAAGGCTTCTATTCAGACCTGGGTGAATAACAACAATCCATTTACATGTAGAATTTATACTAAGGGAGTATTTTGGGCTAAATTGTCAGCAGGGGAAAGGTGTCATGTCTCTATGTAAGGTTGCATAGTGCCGTTAGACTGACTTCTTCTATTAAAAATAATGATCACTGCAAGGGTTAATGTTTTCTAAAATCTGTAAGCAGTTTGAAATCTAAGGGTAGCTTCAAACAGGTTTTCCATAGAACCATTATGGTTGGAGAAGACCTTCAGGATCATCGACTCCAAAAGTAAACCCTTCAACATGCCTACTAAATCATATCAATTCATTTCTCTCTCCAGTTCATTACCTGGCTGAAAATGAGGAGGACCTCTCCTAGGAGCAGAGTCAAGTGTATGCGGTCAGCTGGGAGTACTCTGAGCCCAGGAGGTCTGGTTGCTCTCCAGAGCACCGATGTCCTGGTTGCCCAGCTACTGGTCTCCAGAGCAAAGCAAGACACTATTCAGATTGTTTTATGTTCCCAAAACATTTCAGAAACTAACTTTCATTGTGTTCCAAGTGAACTTGTGTGTGCATCTAAAATCATGAGAATTGCTTTCTAGAGATATTAGGACATGCAGAAAATAAATTTGCAATATGTTTCCTTATGCTGTATATAGTTAATAAATCACTACCTGCATTTGACTAGTTTTCCTACACAAAGAGATTGGGAACACTTATTAAAATTGTTTACTCTTCCACAGTTTGACTCTTAAAGCTGATTCTTTAGAAACTGATTAACAGCAGTTTAAGCTGAGAAGAGAGAGTAATATAGTTATTTCTAAGTAACATAATTTAAGCAACATAACTACAAAAAGCAACATACAGGTAAGCACTGAAGTGTGTAAACCAAATTCTCATTTCACTCACTAGTTATTATAAAACCAGCATACATCTGATGAAATAAGAGGAATTATTCAAATTCATACTAAATGAAAAACCATAGCCAATCCCATTTGTTACAAACTTGTTTCACAGAGCAGTGCTAAATGAGTATATAAAACGTCTCTGTTCTGTTTTGGAAAGATATCACTTGCATTTAAGAGCAATGGAGATCAGTGCTGTTGGTTTCAGTTCTGTTTCAAACCTGCCTACTTGAGAAGAAATTATGGTTTATTAAGGTTTCATTTAGACTTTCACTGCAATCCTCTTTGAAAAGTATTTCACAACAGAAAACAAATATAATTTGATGTAGCTCTTGATTCATGGAACAGCACCTGCTGTTCCAAGCCAGGGCTGAAAAATACTGGGGAACATGCTAGCATAATGTGAGACAAATACTGACGTGTTAGTGTAAATCACTATTAAAACTCCATTGTTTTCAAGCCATACATGTGTATTCAGCCTTGTTGGTCTGTATTCAGGCTAGAATTCAGCAAACTTATTTTCAGATGTTTAGTAAGCAATATAAGTACAAGGCAGCTGCACTTGGTAGGTTCTGCTGCTCTTGCTTCTGTTATGGTTGATATTTCTCACGGAATAAACAAGTACTGGTGGAAATATCCTCTTCTTGAAAATGTAATGAATATAGTCCATAAATACTTCTCTAAATACCTCTATTTTACTAATCATAATGGAATGTACTCACTGCAAGAGCCATAAAGTAGATGAGGCAGTGAAAATGTTTAGGAAATGTTAGAACTAATAATGATAATRGCACTGCCAGAACAGTTGGAGCACAGCACACAAGGACACATCAAGATTTTACAGCGAGCTCTGTGCAGCYTATGCAGAATCAGTGGTAATCCAGGACTGTATAACTGGTATTACAGGCTGCACTGGAGACAGAGACTGGTTTGTGTTAGTAGAGSCCAAAATAGTATAAATACTCTTTTGAAGTTTAGGGTGCTTCCTCTCTCTCAGCATTCTCCTTTCTCATTCTTTATGATGTTTAGACTGTCTCTTTTTGTTTTATCATTATCTTCTTCTTTGGTGTTTATTTTCTGTTTGAGGGAGAAAGAAGGTTCCTTTCTTCATGTGAGCTACTCAGTAGACCGTCAGTATGGTCCTGCATCAGACCTGGGCAGGTCACACAGAGCTGCAGAGATCTGCTGCTGACTCACCTGTGTGTTAGGAGYTAGGTGCTTCCACAGAAATGTACTCTTAATATGCTGACTTCCTTTGGCAGGCAACCTGGGCACATAAATGAAGTAAACTTTTTGAGTCTGAGTGCACTGAAGAATAAAGGAAAATTCAAATTTCCAGCACAGGCAAGCACTAGAGAAAAAAAAAAAGGAGTTTAAAGTGTAATGCATACTATGTAATTATATATATATTATATAACTGTACATATATATGTATTTAAAATTCAAAGAAGGTCATTTTGGATGAGATTTTATTGCATACATAAGTATGTGTCCATGTACCTGTCAGGAGTCAGTTGTAGTTATCATCAATTTATGATATATTTTAGCTTACAACACCTTTGGTAGAAGGAAAAAAAYGGAGTTTATAAGCTGAGCTTTCTTAGAATTTATTGATAACAATAACATTAATAAAATCAGTATCAAGATCAGCTTTACTGCAATACTGAAGATGGCTTAAGAACATACATAGACTGAACTACAAATAGAATAGAAAAATTGCATGAAAAACCACAAAACTACGCAGGAGGTATTTGCTGTGCAGGAGATGTATCCCCAGCCCAGTGTGGATATCTTCTGAAATTAGTGTGGCTTGTTTGCTCTGAGTATCTACAGTCATAGTAAATTAAAGGAGGTCTATGCATCCTCCATGACAACTTTGTTTCTATCTGTAGAAATGCATCCTAAATTTGGTAGTTAACTAGTGGTGAACTGTATGTTAGACAGTATCAACTCTCGTAAATAACTGATAAGCTAGCAGWTAATATTGCTGAGAGTAAATCAGTTCATAGTGCACAACACTATATTTTTCGGGAGGATCATAAGTCTCAGAGACCCTGTTTTAATGACAATTGGCGATGATTCTCTTTCAACGTAATAATAGTCCAAACTTGAGATCAAAAATATGTGAAATTGACCTTTGTTGGTCAATTTATGTGGTTATGTGTTTTTTGTTGGTCAAAAATATGTGAAATTGACCTTGAAGTTATATATAGAGCACAGTAAACAACTCTAAAGCTGCTCACCGGAGCAGCTACGGGTTTGCTCTTATGGTTCCTTTTCTTTCAAAGTGTTTTTCATCCTTACTACACCACAGTATGCCTCATGGAACTAAACATATCAATTACAGAAATGAATATAATAGTAGTCCAAAGAAATTAAGATATTCTGTCAAGGGAGGAAATATACATGTTCAGCGAAGAGCTAGAATTAAATGGTAAGTCAGTGAAGGCAGGGATACAGAAAATACACACTTTAGGAGCAATTAAAGGAAAACACAAAACAGCAAAGCAAAACAAAACAAAACAGACTTGAAGAGACAGACAAAACCTAACTAACTATAGAAAATTCCACATTCTAGACTGCAATTTTGTACATCCTTGGCCTCCATGCTCAGAAGTGACTACATATAATGCCTGCTTCTAATAAATCTAACCAGCTTTAGTTTTGAGTCGGATGGACGTATCTATTTTCTCCTTAGGGCCCTCTCCTGCTTCTCTTACGAACATAGGTAAAATTCTCAGATAGCAAATCTCAGTGTGGGATTGGGACTTGGAAATAAAAATAGTACTAAATATAGATGAAATGCATATAATTCAGGAGTTAATTTTTAGCATTTATTCAGCAGATTTTTTTTTTCACTATAAGAAAGGGAAACCAAATGAATAAAAGCAGAAATAAATTAAATATTCATTTTCCTTTTTTTTTTTTTTTAAAAAAAAAAGGAAGAGCTTGCTTGTGAATCTGACGGCACACTTGTTTCCTGTGGGATAGAAAGTACATAGCCTCGCTATCCGTTATTGAACAGGAGTTCAATACCCATATTATTCAATATTATTATTCAATATTATTATTATTATTATTTAATATTATTTAATATTAATATTATTATTATTCAATAATATTATTATTCAATACTCCAAGATACTCAGAGCCTAGGCCCAAGGTGGGCTCTGAGGTGAAGTGGCAAGCACAGGCGATAGCTGCGTGATTAAACTCTTCCCCTGCCAGAAGCAGGAGGGTTTCATCCATACTGCCTGGTGGGCAAAGTCTCTTCCCTGTGCTACCTTCTCTCCTCAGAAGTATCCAGACATTTTCTTGGAGCATGCTAAATAACATGGACCAGAACTGTTCTACTGACAGCAATTGTCTAGCAATTAATTAATACAGAATATCTGGTATCTGTTTTTGATCTCATTCTGGTTTATCCAGTAGCTTGGACTTAGTCCTTGAGGTCACCTCACTGTTGTGTTGGAAATTGGTCTTTTGGAGAGACTTTTCCTATTTTCTGTCTGGCACACTGGAGACTGGACTGCAGTTCAGGCTGTAATGGCTGCAGATGGTTGCAGACAGGCAGTAATAGCCTAGGAAGAGAGTGCTAAGCAGCACAAAAAGATCTGACAGACAACGCTCAAGACATCTTTTAGTCTGCTTTCTAACTGGGGCTTATCGGAGAGCAGCGAAGCCTATCTTGGAGTAATTTACAGGGACACCTTGAAGTTGTTGGGGAAGGCCAAGTTCCAGCCTGCTGTCACATGTGCCACTTAGGCTGTCACTGAGGGGAAGGCAACGTGTGTGGTGCTTTCCAATCATGGTCACAGTGTGTCCTTACTGCAGGACAGAGGAAGAGGACCAAGGCAGAGAGAAGGGATGGGTGACAGTCAGGCACTTTGAGATTCACAGATGTACTTCCTCCAGGAAAATATTCAGCTTTCCTGTGCAAAAAGCTATTCTGCACTCTCCTTGAGTGTGTGAATAGCCATTTCTGTTGTTGTTTTGGCAGTTGAATTAAAAAAAAAAGGGCAGAGAAATCATTTAAAAGTGATTATGAGCTATAATTCTGTTAAATTCCTGAATAGTTTCCTTTCTCTTTAAATGACCCTTTGGGACCAATATTGTAAAAAAAAAATCATTTGTCTGAACTTAAGGAATATTATGTCATGACAGTAAAGCCTAACAGAGTTAAATGGCATGTAAGTACTCCAAGTAATCAATATTCAAGTAAAAGTTATTACCAAGAGTTAATTTGATTCTGCTGCAATAAAAATAGCTTCTTGTACATGTTTCAGATATTCTTCCACCTCCTACCTGTTCAGTATGAGGCTACTGAACTCTCCTAATATGCAGATACAGTAAAGGGGATACTTGTAGTTTTGCTTTTGCTATATCTAGATGTAAAGGCGAGTTTGAACTTGGTTTTACAAGGTCTGTATTTGCTCTTTGAGGCAACTTGTGAAAGTGTCAGATTAAGTTAATTTTTTCAGGCAAAGAGGTCAGCCAATTCAGGCTATCCTGTAACCAATTTTGTATTTTATATATCCATGCAGGTTTCATATGAGGATGCACTTTATATGGTCTGTAACATTTTACCAGTTATTTACTAGTATTTGAACAATAGGATTATGTATTATTGGCTATTTTTGTAGAAAATAAAAATAATAATATTTGCTAGTAGATCAAGAAAATATTTAAAAATATTCTGCTCATGATAGCATAAGTGAATTTGCAAGACATTTTTGTTTGTTAATTTTCCCTATTATCCAGCTTGGAAAAGAGTTTCAGTCCCAGAGAGAGTATCAAGTTACATAATAGAGGATTCCCTCCAATGGTGTGGCAAGTTTAGATCTGTTTTATATTATTTTATTATTTTTTCCCTTAAACATATAATAGAAGAAATAAGGTTGCAAATGCTGAAAAGTGCAAAGGGGGAATGACTTAACTTGTATTAACTTGCATCGCACCCAATACTCTAAAAGGCTCCTGGGTTCATTTAGATTGATTTACTTACTGTAAATTCCTCTTTTCATTGTTTGATACTAATATATAAGTAGAATACATCTATGCAAAAGTTGACAGTCATAGTTTATTAATTCATTCATGCAGGCAAAATGTACATGGCAATTAAAGATAATTCAGCACTTAAATATGAATAAAGGAAAAATTACCATGTCTGTCAATAACTCAGTTCAAAGATATAAAGAGGTAAACCATGAAATGATGAAGTCATTTCTAAGCACTTTTTTTTAAAATATACTTCAAAAGTTGTAATAGCAGTGTCAACTAGTACATGTCATGTCAGCTTTTGTTTCTAAATCTATCTTTTCATGGTTTTTTACTTGACTGTGAAAGTTACTGCAGCCTGATGGATGATTTTGAATTACTTAATTGGGAAAAGATATTGCTTGTTGCTGGACACATTTTCAAAGAAAAAAAAAAAAAAAACACATTACCAGACTCAGCATTTTTCACAGCTACAAAGATTTGAGCAACAAAGGAGTTTTTGAGATTTGCATGTACAAGAAATTTCTATGTGCCTATTTTCAATTATAATGCATTTATTCATGCATCTTTAAAGGTTATCATTTTTATTTATTTAAAAAATGTGTAAATCAAACAGGAGAGCTCACGACTCAGAGTTGAGTACAATAGCTGTGTATTAAATTTAAACATCAACTAGTCATGAAAGAGTAATTTCTGAATAAAATAATCCTAGGTGATCCAAATTAATGTAATGACTCCTGTTACACTTATTTACCCCTTGTTAACCCCTAGTAATGTGCAAACACTACAAAAAATGAGAAAGCATACAGCATTTTCAACAAACTAAATCTAATTCACTGAATCTAATTCACTGAATCTAATTCATATCATTTAATGTTAGATGTACACACACACACACACACAAAAATTAATGTTAGATGTAGGCACACACACAAAAAAGGCATATTTGAGCTAGTACTTTTAGCTACTCTGCTGTAATCTATAGAGAAAGAAAAAAAGGAACAACGAAGACACATTTTTTCAGGATTATTTTATAAATCTACCTTAGGAAATAGTAAATTACACCTAGAAATACCCGTTTCTCTTCTCTGACTGCAGGGAAGTCTACACCACAGGTTCAAAGGTAGACTTCTAACATGTAAGTGCCTGCATTTAGTCAGGTGTATCTTCCTTGAGTTCACTTCTGTGTGGTGTTCAAGGAAGCTGTTTTCACTGATTCTGTTTCCTAAATAACTTTCTGTGGTTATCTGAAGTTATACTGATCTGAACCAGATGATACCAAGATAGTTTTGGGGGGGGGGGGGGGGGGGGGGGGGGGGGGGGGAGGGGAGGGAGGGGAGTGGTTTGTGCTTGTATTTGCATATGCATACATTTCTCTTACAATTTCCCTGTACTTGCTTCCAGATCAGTGGAGGCACCTATACATTCATGAAGTCTCACAGAGCTTTAAAGCTATGTGAAGATCATTTAAACTAACCTGGATCAGGTAGTGTCGATGATCCTTCTGTTTTATATTAAGTACATATTCTACTTTCAAATCCACAGGTTTGCTGAGAAGAAATGTGATGAAAGGGGTATATTTTCATATGATCACAGTCAGATACTCCTACTATATTACTACTCCCCAGCTAAACTTCATGAGACTCTGATCTATGTGAGCATATGATCTATATAGTGTAGTCCTTCCAACTTGGAAAGTTCATGATACCTATGTAAGACCTCTTCTTTGGAATTCATTAAGGTTCTTTGGGTCAATCACACTGATTGGGTGTCTTTAGTATCCACATGTTATTTTTGCTACAGAGTGAAGGATAATGCACAGATGGATTTCTAGATACTTTTTCATCTTATGTTTATCCTTCATCTTCTCTCCACTGCCAAGAGAAAAGAGTTTCAGAGATTCTCTTTGACTGGTTTAAATCGTTAAGCTTTCTAAGTTTATGAGATGATCTCTTATGAGATGATTAGCAGTCGCTTATTCACTTATTGTGTTTCTATTTCTTGCCTGGGCATGCCATGTGCTCTTGCCTTTTCCCAGGCTCAGTTGTGCAATGTTGCAAAGGCAGATTAATGATGGACAAGGGCATGGTTATTCTACGTTAAGCAACAGCTAASTCTATGTTATTTGTCAAGATTCCTGTTAAGACAGGTAGCTGAGCTTTTATTCTGAAAGGATATGAGCACTTTGGTAGTGACAGTGCAAGTTATCGTCAATCAGCAATTTTAAATGAAAGTGTATTACCCCAAAATACACTTCAATCAAATAGGTTTTGTTTTTATTGTTTTCCCTGAAATTGAAGTCCATGTTCCATACAAATTTAATTTCTACTATACTTCTAGACATTTAAAGTAACAAAATAAAACTTCAAATGAAAAATACTCTAGATATTCCCTGTACTTAGTGACCCAAGAGATTCTCAGCCTCCCCAAAATGATTGTTAGTTTTTTTGGTTAGTTTTATGTCTTGTTTTAAAAGCACATAAGGGACTAAAAAAAATCTAGGATTTTATCCTGACAAATGAATCTTAAAGTAAGACCAGTTAAAGCACAGAATTCTCTTGAGTTTAAGGAAAACTGACAGTATTTTGAGTATTAGATGTTCAATGGCACTAATGAGAAAAAAAATAGCTGCTAAGGTAGCTACTTTTTTTTTTTCTTTTTGATAAGACTGAAGAAATAGTGTAGAAAATGTCCTTGTCTTTGTCATATTAATCAGAGACTTGAAATCAACTTTTTTTTTTTCTTTTATTTTTTTGCATTTGTTTTGATAGAATATATTTTGGCATGGAGTCTTCTTACTTATCTCAGGTTTCTTATGGTCCTTGCAATATGGAAGCTTCATTTGATTGTTGAATGAGGATGACGGTTCAAAAATATATCGTTACAGAGACTGCAAATGCCAAAATAACTGAGTAGATACACTGCTAAGAAAGTATAGCCAACTTTTCTTCAGTGCAAGCCCCAACAGGAACAACAGACAACATATTCATTGCAAAGTTTGGAGCTTTGCAATACAGAAAAATACAGTTCACAGTCAAAGAGCTGTAAAGCCACAGGAGCTCCACCAGCTGTGGAAGCCCCAAAATAAATTTCTTGTATCACTGCTCTTGCCACATCCAGACACATAGTCCAACCCACATGTGAGGGATTATGATCTTGCAGCATATTTGATTACAACATCTACAGCATAAAACCTCAGAATGATAAAGATCAGTTATACACAGACTTTCCACCTGGGTAAGCTACTTGCTCCATTTTTGGTGGAGAAGGCAGCATTTTTGTTTCTCCATGTGATCAGATCAGCTACAAAAGGCACGCTGATACTGTGCATGTACAGTGAGTGTGAAGTGAAAAGAAGAGGGACTGTAGAAAAGTGAAAGCTGGCCGCTGACCTACTTTTCTTCATGATATCCTCAAATGGCTCCCAAAAATGCTCTAGTGGAGTGCTCTTTGTGCTCTGGTGGACCCCTGAAAAGCCACAGGGGCAGGCTGCCTTGTTGGGTCAGGCTGCAGAATGGCAGATAGGAGTGAGGCAGGTACAAGACAATCCTTTGTTTTTTGTATGTTGAGTCTGGGCTATTTCATATCACTCCTCATGCAGAAGATTAATTTATGGCTTATTGCCCCTACCCAAGCACTTTTATCCTCTCAGAAACAGTCTTTGGAGTAGAAGGGAGGACAGGTGCCCACCACATACTGCTCCTTTGAACAGCCCTAAGTAAATGACAKTTCTCAGAGGTCCATTTTCCTATTTTTTTTCCTGGTATTTCACAATGCAGACTATCTGTCTTAATATGTCTAATATCCCGTCAGTGCAGGAAAGTAGGGACAATCTCACATGCTCTCTGACCACATGGTCAATTTGTTTCATTATTTACATACAAAAAACGAGCTGGAGTTATCAAATGATGCCATGTTAACAAAACTGTGTTCTTTTATAAAGATTCTGCAAGCTCCAATTACTAAAAAGAAAATCAAAACTGTAATTTTGTTTCTGAGATGAACTAGAGACCTCACAGAAGTTGTATGTCTGTTCATCCACGTGTGTGCATGTCTACAGTGCCTGCTTATTCATTAATTCCCACAGCTCAATATCCTGGGCCAGAAGCTGTAGCTTTCAGGAATAAGCTATAGATGCACCGAGACAATAGTGCAGGCAGAAAGGGGGCATGCAAAATGAGCAGGTTGTGCTTCCAGAGCACACCCCACACTCTGAAATGCCCCTGCAGCCAGTACATTGTGAAAGACCTTGGCAGCACCATCCCTGCTCTCTTCCAAAAGAGATACAATCACTATGTAATCCTTTCACTTCACTGTCTACCGTGAGTTTCCAGCTTCTGCTAGGTCACGTTTTTCTGCTACGGAGACAAGAATTTGAGTTATAAATTTTACCAGTTGAAAATAAATAAATAAATAAGTACAGTAAATCATAAGATTATAAATTATCGGATTATAAATAATTGCTTCAGATGATCCATACTGAAATAGCCACAGCACCAGAGTGTAGGCTGATAAATTACACCATTTGTTACCATAAGGAAGTGTATCTTACAAAGTATAAAAGTAAATAAACATATATTTTTAATAGCTACCAAATTTTATATTTAAATATGAAAAAAACTGAAATTTCTAAAGAGATCAGCTGTACAGTTAACGCAAAAACACAGTAAGAAAAAACTTTATTTCCCAGAAGTAAAAAATTCTAGAGAATTCCTAGGTCCTTAGAGGCCTTTCCATTTGTGCTGTTTTTTAGGCATGTAGTTCACAACTGTATTGTGGTGGCACAGCTGTATTGTTTGAAAATTACTCTATAAAATTTGAGCTGTTTTCAGATGAAGAGCTAACTGTAATCCATCATGCCACCTTCCAAGTCTACACCTCTGCAGTTAACATAGGTCACTGGAATTCAGAATGGGAGATTCATAGGTAAATGACTTTAAAACAGTTCTGAGAAAAGGAAGAAATCTTCTAGTATTGAAATATTTCAGCAACTGTGGAAAGAAACCTTTTTTTTTTTTTTTTAATATGAGACAATATCTAAGGAGATTGCTAATGCATTTTAACTAATGAATTTTTATATTTGATGCCCTATGAAAATATTCTATTATGCTTTGAATTAACATCAGGAAATTCTACATTTAGATATTCCAACAGCCACTGAAAATCTTTGGACTGTTAATTTTTTCATCAGGAAATATGGACAATTGGAAGCTGAGCTCCTCATTAAATTCTACTAGCTAATTCATGATACATCATTAAAAATTTAAAATCCACCCTTTTTGTCAAGTACTTTTCCTTGTATTAATTATCTAATCACAACAGACCTAATTGATTAATAATCCTTGTAAAATGTGTTTCCAGGCTGTTAGGAAGGTCCATCTGCTTAGAAAATTTGTCATTATTGCAAGGATTCTTGTAAGAAGACCTATCCCTATTAAAAGCTAGTAGAGTATTTAAAACTGTATGAGTAGAGCCATGGTGGTGAATGAGAATAAAAACATGAAAGAAATGAAAAGTGCCTTCTGCATTATTTGTATACACATCTCTGGACCTCCGTGTATATAACATGAAAGGGTTTCAAACACTTTGATTGAAATGTGTCTGAATTCTCCTTCAGAATTATCATATTTTTAAAAATGGCTAAGCCAGATGTTCCTACTTTTTTCTTTTTTTCCTGATGGTTGTGGTGGACTGATAGTATGACTTGCAAAATGCCTACATCTTGGAATCAAATGGTTGATTTAATTTGATTTAAGGATTTGGTAATAATGTGTGTGGTGAATCATGGGAAATTCTGAATTTAATTATGGCTCATGGTACAAATATTTAGTGATCATTGAGTTAAATAAGTAAGCAATTAAGCATTTTAATAATACTAATATTCCTAAACAAAAGTTAGGAATTGTTATCATGAATAGCAAGCTGGCCCTGTTTAGCCTGGAAAAGAGAAAGTTGAGAGGGGATCTGATTAATATGTGTAAATCTCTAAGGGGAGAATGTAAAGAAGATGGGCTAAACTCTTCTTGGTGGTGGCCAATGACAGGAGACAGGATAAGGGGTAGTGAGTACAAATTAAAACACAGGAAGTGATATTGCATTGCAAGAGAATCCAGAACAAAATAAATATATTTTTTAGTTGGACATGAACTCAAAGTGACACTCATAGCATTATAAAAAAAAAAAAAAAGCAAAGGGCAAATATCAAACCAAATATACCGTGACAAGCATCTCTTTATATATATATATATAAAAGATTGATTTAAAAAACATCAACAGAGGACACATAAATTTGTACAAGCACACCCACAGATATAGAGAAAATACTTATTTTACCCCCACACTAGTATAAAACCTCTTGTTTGCCTCCATGAGGGAAATAAATTTTCTTTTACAAGTAAAAGCTATTTTGATTCCAAAAGCTGTGGCTTGTATGTATAACACCTTATTTTGTAGCATTCATAGTAAAATCACTGGAGCTACCAATACCATGGAGACTCCTACAGATGATACCAATCTCTGTATCAGAAGCAATAGTTCACTCAATTAATGGTGTAATTTCAGTGTTTTTTTTTCTCAAAAAGCAATTTATTTTCCATCCATAGGCAAAACAAATAGAAGAACACAATTTGCTGAAGTACCCCTCCAATTTAGCATATGATTACATTATCATCCAAAATTCATAACACTTTGCCAGAGTTTAAAATGAGTTTTCAAATGCCTGATTTTTTTAGAAAGTGAGATTATCTTGATTTCAGATAACATAGGCAGTAAAGATATCATAGTAATCTGTTCTGGAGTAATGCTGGAAGTATACTGAAGGGATTTCTGAGATCAGACATTCCTGATGCTGAACTCATGGATTAAAAAAAAAAAAAAAACCTATACAGTTCTCCAGAATAAGAATTGTTCATCTCATCTATTTCTACCTATTGGGTATCTATGGAGTGGCATCCTAATAAGTGTTAATGAGGAGTTAATTAAAATTAAGTGCTCCAATAACAGTCGGTGATTATTAGCGTTTTTAGGATGGGGCAATTTAATTCTAAAGCATTCTCTCACATTTTGAAAATGGGGATAAAACAATAGAAAGACAATTAGTTCTCCTTTTTCCCCTCAAGCTTTGAATTTTCATTCTTTCATACCAAGACATTTTTACTCTGATTCTTAATGACTAGTAACGTGCAAACCCTGCCTAGCCAAAAGAAGGGACCATATAGGGTTTTGGCATGGTCTGTATATCTTGCTTCATCTCTAATAGGAAGAAGCTGTTTCTAGCAGAGTAAAAGTAATTCAGTGTCCATGTTCCTTCAATTCTCAGCCTGTCTGCTGAGCTGATGAGCCTTTCAGGTGGGATACAGATACATATTTTCTAGTAAATGGAGGTTGAAAACAAACTGATTTCCCATAGGTCAGAAGACACCTGCCAAGTGATAATGACTTAAGGTCTCTATGGAAGTAAGCTAGATATGACCCAGAGACCACAGATGAGAGATTTTGTATTCCTTCACCCTAATGAAGATTAGACTTTTCTGTCTGCAGCATCTCAGTATATTTTCAGATATCAGTGAGAGTGGCTCTTTTAATTTATTCTATACTGAGCTGATATGAGAAAATGAAACTCAGAGCAGAAACATCTTAAAGAATTAATTTTTCATGTTCCAGCAAATGCAAGAAAAAATTAATAAGGTATAACTAAAAAGTGATGGAAAGTACACTATAGGAAACTTTTACTTTTTTTTTTTTTTTTCTTAATGGTTAATATTTCTCTTGGGAAATTTGCAGCTAGATAGAACAGATATTTTTTTCTTTCTTCAATATATTTTTTTGGATATTACAGTTAGGAAGGAGGAAACACAGTCACTCTCTGACCTAAAAACAGCATGAGGTAAAAGTGAGATACTGTGCTTCTCTAGTCCCTCTGCATTCCTAGGGAATAACGCTACCTGAACTCCCAAGGGAAAGGGAGAGCTGCAGGAGTGTGCCACATGGTTTAAAGCATGCTGCTCTGAGTGTCTTTTCTAAGGAGACTACAGTGCTATTAAAACCAATGCTAAATCTGAATGTTAAATGGAAACTTTAAAATTTAAGCATTTTAAGTCAGCCCAATTTAAACCTTAACTTAAAAAGTAATATTTATATACACACATATATATGCTCCCCTAAATATATATATAAAAGTATAAATCTGTAACATTTTTTTGAAAGTAAAATGGAGCCTGTATATCAGTAATGGTTGGTTTGCTTCACCTCACAGCTGGCAAAATGCAATGAGCATGTGATGTATATACACAGAAAAGATGACCACCAACATGAGTTTACAGAAGACATGACAAGTAGAATTATTAAAACTAATAGGATAGAAATAATGGACTTAAATTTTTCAGATGCATTTAGCACAGTTACACACTGCATTCTAATTTAAAACAGTCTATACTTGAGTTGAGTATCTCTCTACTCATTCTGAAGCACAGAAGACAGGAACACCTACCCATACAAGTTCTTCCTCTTCATTCTGTTATTTAATAGAATAATTCTTATTGTTTAACACAGGCCTTGCTACCTGCTCCAGTGCAACATGCTTTCAAATTTAATGTATAAGACCCTCTGATGTAATCTTATTTCCTGTAACTCTATGGAGTTCAAGACTTATATCACATATACTTCTTTCTGATTCGTAATTACAATCACAAGACAATGCCTATAAATTCAGAAAGTAATTGTCTTTCATTTTACTAACATTTCAGAATATTGAAGTTTGCAGCATTGAGTGAAGACGGCATGACTGTGCTGACCCAGTCTTAAAGGAATGTAATATATTAAAAGCTAAGACGTATGAACATATTCTAATGCAGAGCTCAAATTCAATCAAGATGGATAAAAGTCTTCTGTATACAATTCTAAAGTTCCATCAGTTTATTCATCTTAATGAATATGCATGTACATGAAACATAGGAAAAATACCATTGCAGAGTCAATAATTTTATTGACAGTCTATTTCATGCTTTTATTTGTGAGGATATACATAGTATTAATTGTGTGTATGTATATGTATATATAATATGTGTATATGTGTATGATTTTTTATTTTACCTAAGGTTAATCTGAATACACACTGGAAAATATTTAGTTCCAACTAGTGATCTTGTTGAAGTATAAAAGATATGATTTATAGAGTAGTCTCATCTGGAGGAATATCATCTTTATTTGGCCATCTTCAGTTATTGTATTAGGAGTGAAATTATTCATCAGCTAAGAAGGATTTTGAAATTTCTTAATCTAAGCAGAAAAGACCAGACCATAGTAGCTAGAAAGAGGAGGGGAGAGGGTAAAGCAGCAGGCAGTATGGAATTCAGTTACTCAGATGTGTCTGAATAAGGCTCAGTGAACCTAATTTCAAAGATATGGCATTAACTATCTTAAATAATGAACAGTGTCAGTCTGAGGACAGCAAGCAATATCTTAAGCAGCCAAAATAATAAACAAAAGATGATCCCATTATGGACGAACTGTCAAAGCAATATTTATCTGTAGAGGGTGAAAATAAAGTAAAAGCCTTATGGAAAGGACATTTTGTAAGCAAGAATAATAGCACCTTGCAATCAGGTAGGAATATGTTCCTGTGGCAAGCCCTATAGTCAAATAAAATAACTTGTAACTGCAGCTCATACATGGTGAATCAATATCAGAAAGTGATTAAAACCATAAAGGAAGAGTGACCATCCTTGTTCCAGGACTTAATAGGCAACAGCTGAATTCAAGAACTGAGATATAAGGTGTCCAGGGAGTGGGGCATTTCTCCTGTGGCGAGACTGGCTTCGAAGAGCCTGTTCAGCAACTAATATGAGCTTATAAGACAGTATCTTACTTTGAGATATTAAAAATAAAAGTGATTTACAGGCAAACATAAGAACAACAGTGTTGGATCAGACCAAATACCTACTGATACCCTGCCTTTGAGAGCAGCCAGAAGCAGATGATTAGTAAAAGATTATAAGAATCCAATATTTCCATGCCAATATTCCTCTGTAATACCTACTTACCTTTCTAGAATTTTGCACTTTAGACTTTTTCTCAGCCAGATCATGAAACTCATGTTTACAGTGATGTGAAATATTCATAAACATACATATGAATACATATATATACATATATACACATATATACACATATATATAGAAGAGATCCACTCACATCCTTTCCCCTTTTTCACAAACTACATATTCAATGTCACTTCTTTTCATTTACATGAAATTCATGTTTTGGATTTATTTTATAAATACATGAGAAAAATTTTCATTTTTTTTCTCAAATTTTGTCAAATTTTTAAATTATTCATTTTATTTCTCTTTAGAATAAGAAAAAAAATCTCTTAAAATTATGAATTAGAGCTTGTGTCATCCAGTGTCACCCAGTCATATACATGTGCTTGAGGGCGCTTTATAATGCCACAAAACTAGAGCATGAATAAAAACATTCACAACATTGACAGCTGCAGAGTTAGGAAAAAAAATCAATAAAACAGCTTTAAAAAAGAAATTTTAGTCCCCAAGTCAAGAAAAATATACATCTCCCATTTAAGAGAAAGCAAATTTCTTTCTTTAAAGTAGTTTCTACTAGTGTTCATCAACAGACCTTCCATTGACTTCCTAGATAAATGGTTGACACAATTTCATCTACATACATAGGCCTACTACAGCAAGAGCTTCCAACAGCACTTAAAGAATACTACCTGGAGAATAAACTAGTTAATGAATGGTCTTCATATTAATTGCAAGGTGTCTGTTCTATTGCAGTGCCAAAGAAATGGCAAAARGACACATCAATACCAAAGCAGGTGCCAGGCTCTCCAGCAGAACTCAAAAGACAATTCAGCATCCTTGAGAGCTCTATGAAGCTTCATTGACAACATATAGCTGCTGGAATGAACTTAGTGATGCTGGCAGCTAGATGAGGCAAACAAATGTAAATGAAAAGATGGAACCTGCTAGTCCAGCTATGAAAGAAGACTTCTGACCTTGGTGTTTAGTAGATCAGGGAGTGATTAATACTTTTAAAAATTCTGCTATTACTTTCATTTCAGAGAGCAAGCTTTTTGAGCCCTTCCTGGCACTGCAGCAGTTTTACCAGTGTAATTGGGCAAGCACACACTAAAAGCATGGCCCATGCCCTGTTTCACTTCTAAGTTTACCGTGCTGAACCTGGCCTAGAGGGTGGGAGACCTGCAAAAAAATCTGGCCCTTTTTTTGGTCCTGGTAAAACCAACATGTAGGTCAGTCACTGTTTGCAAAGCCATGAGCGAGTAGGATGCCCTTGAAATCATGGCTGAGGGGTAATTTTAGAATCATAGAATCATAGAATGCCGAAGGTTGGAAGGGACCTCAGAGGTCATCGAGTCCAACCCCCCTGCTCACGCAGGGTCACCTAGAGCACGTGGCACAGGGCTGCATCCAAGCGAGTTTTAAAAATCTCCAAAGAAGGAGACTCCACAACCTCTCTGGGCAGCCTGTTCCAGTGCTTTGTCACCCKCACAGTGAAGAAATGCTTCCTTAAGTTCCTGTGGAACTTCCGATGCTTCAGTTTGAAGCCATTTCCTCTAGTCCTATCCCTGCCCACCACTGAAAAGAGGCCGGCCCCCTCCTCCTCACTGCCTCCCTTGAGGTATTTATACACGCTGATCAGGTCCCCCCTCAGCCTYCTCTTCTCCAGGCTGAACAGGCCCAGCTCTCTCAGCCTTTGCTCATATGGCAGATGTTCCAGGCCTCTGATCATCCTGGTAGCCCTGCGCTGGACTC
The DNA here is from genome assembly GCF_003342845.1 of Nothoprocta perdicaria. NCBI lineage: Eukaryota > Metazoa > Chordata > Aves > Tinamiformes > Tinamidae > Nothoprocta > Nothoprocta perdicaria. The sequence goes on from NW_020455093.1 coordinate 1,020,051, forward strand.
TCTCCAGCAGCTCCACATCCCTCTTGTACTGGGGAGCCCAGAACTGGACGCAGTACTCCAGATGTGGCCTCACCAGGGCTGGATTTTACTGAGTTCTCAACAAGAAACAGTTCTTTCCCTCTGTTGTTTTCAGTCTTCTAAGAGATTGGGAGACATAAAGAATTTCTCTTAGGACTGCACGAGCCACCATGTGTTTGAGACTGAAACAAAATTCATATGTGGTCTGAAACTGGAACAGAGCACATCATTTAGATTGTTAGCTGTGGTATTTCTTCTTCTGTGGCACCCACAGAGTATTGGAAAAACTATATTTTGAAGAGAGTTTTTTAAGTTTTGAAGAATTTCACTTCATGTCTTGCAGTCTTTATGTGAGAAAKCTGTGCAGCTCAATAAACAACTGTCTACTCAAACTATCACATGCAAGAACATACTGCTTTTTTTAACTATAGCACAGATTGTGTGGGGGAAAACTCCCACAGATTAAAGAAATAAAGAAAAGGTGGAATATAACTTCATCCCCTGATACTGCTGATACCCTGCTTAATCTATAATGTCCATTCCAATAGAATTCTACTACATGGAGTCTAAATAATTTCAGAGTAAAAGTGCAGCAATTCCAATAAACTTTCATTTTGAATTTTAACTTACAATGCTGTCTTGCTTTTGTTAGCTGCAAATTACTAGGACCTTTTTCATTAGTGTATGAACTACACAAAGGAGTTGAATTGTCCCAAGGAATCTAGAAAGAATGTTTACTTAATCTCATCTGAGTTACATAAAGGATATAGTTGTATCTACAAAACACAACAATCCTTCAGGAGTAGGAACAAGCTCAGTTCTAATTATTGATTTTTTTCTCCCTTCACTGTGATAAAAAATCTATTTATTTGAATGTAAACACATATACAGACACACTGAAGCAGAATTTCAAAAAGTGCATGAACAACTTGGGAGTAACTAAGTTTCAGTTTTATCCAGACTAGTCAAGTGGTGATGTGTTCAGTAATATAAACTTTCTTTCCTCTTAGAATATTTGGGCCACTCTTGTACCACCTCCCTAAGTACCTCTCTGCTTTTAATGATGTCTCTTCCATCTAATTCATAGATTATGTCATGCATCTCACATCTTCCTTATCTCTATATTTTTACTGTCTATGAATGACTGTGTTTTAGTACTGCTGCATGCCAAATATGAGCTCACAGACTTACCAGTTTTAACTGAGCACTTCCTCAATGATTTCACAGTGTCATCAGCAGTGTGAGAGAGAGAGACATCCAGAAGTTTCTCCAGATCAGAGAGCTCTTTTCTACACCATGTGCCCGAGGAGGGACTGATTCATAAACAAGCTCCACTAGATGGGTGACCAATTCCCAGGGGCTAGATCTGCAGCTGCCTTCTTGCAGCATTTCGTTTCCAGCAGGCAATACTGGCAGCACTACACACCTGGAAATGAGTTGGAAAAGGGTGAAAAGTCTTTTCACTAAAACAAACCCTGCTCCTCCCCTCCAGATATTCCAGTCTTTCTGAAACTCACATTGTAATTGTTCTTCTAATACGCGAGGATACCTTTTCTTCTTTTGTTGCTTACAAAATTCCTCCAACTTCCATTCCAGATCACAAAACTGCCCCCACAACTTTTCTCCATCTCACCTTCTGGCTGAGGCAGCCAGTCCAGACCTGCTCATACCTGCCGTTGTGTTTCTAACAGTCATGTTCCTCAACTCCCGGATGTTATTCAAAGAAATGAGAAATTGGATATGAGCTATTTTATGCTATATTCCAGTAAGTGGGGGCAAACAAAATTAAAAAGAAGGTCCAAAGGAGCTGCCAGAAAGTACTAAGGAATAATAAACACTGACATTTAAATACTTTGCTTAGATATTTTTGGTTCATTGTCTGTTAGCTATTTTACATAATTTTCTCTTTACAAATCAGACACCATTTTGGCTTTTGATTAATGGCTCCAATCAAAAACAAACATAGTTTCTACCAAAATCTTGTCCAAACTTCATTTATGAGGTGTCAAATCTCAAGCTTCAGACAGTAATGTATTTAGCTGGCAGTAATGTATAGCCAGCAGACTATCTTTCTAGATGCCATTATTAATTTACTTAGCTTAAAAACCCCTTTTGGAATCTAGTGTCAGACCCAGGCTGTGGTCATCTCTTCAATAGACTCTACTGGCTGCACCAAATACCGAACAGGTAGGACCAGGCACTAATCCACAAGGGTGGATTCCAAGTTCCACCACCTAAACATCAGGCCCCATAGTACCCCCAAGGTACCTTCCTTTTGAATCTGAACATCTGAACAAGTAGCTATGAAAGTGGAAATGCTAAAAATTTGGTCTGATTCGTCTTCAGGACAGATACTAATATTTTATGGCTTCATGATCTGTAGATGTCTGAATTACCTGGTCAGAATTCTACACAAAAGGAAGTTTGCTCTTCAGTGACTATTTTTTCCCCCATTTTTCTTTTTGTTTTCTTTTTAACATGTCTCCAGTCCTTGCAGCATTTCTCCCATGCTTTATCCCATGGTTTCTTTCATGTCTGCGTACAAGATTAGCTGGTGGTGTTTTCATTTTTTTTGAGACAATGAACAATATTTTAGCATGTATTTGAAATACTTCTGCTTAATGATGCCAAACTCTGAGGCTAACAATCCTTTATGTGCGGAGCATTCTTCTGTTTTATTAATGCTCTTTAGAGCTAGATAATCCCCTATGATCCTCATGCCAAAAACTGCTCTGGAACAGATACCTGATGAATTTCAAACAATGAAAAGGCCAACACCTTACCTAAGCTTCCTGGCTTATCTCMTGTTTAAAAGCCCTGAATTTTCTTTGCACTTTTACCAACTTCTGATTTAACGTGGGGGGAGGGGAGTAGCAAGATTAAAAACTCCATGCTTATTTGCCTTAAGCCTTCAAAATAATTGAGGATGAACAAATAAAGCACAAAAGAATACCTCTTACACTGATTTCTACAAGTTTGTAATGCAAATTCTAAGTGAAAACATTTCTTTCATTATGAGAATATGCACTGTTTACAATCCTAAAATAATGATGATATTTGGGAGTTTTATCCAAATATAATTAAGAAAGTGGAATATTTAATTACACTTATCATTTAGATCACTATTAACCACAGTAATAAAATGTGTTGTTTTAACTCAATGCAGAAAGATGCATTGTTCATATCCTCAGTTTTTAATGATTATTGCTGTGTCTCAATAGGTATCACTCCATACTAAATAGCTATATCTAATATGCCAAAATACCAGCTACAGTTTTAATGCTTAAAAATTAAATTAGATTGATTTTCTAGGTTGTTAAATGTAGAACTCCAATAGCTTGCTTGTCATTTTGTCAGACTTTAACCACTTGAGCTGAAATCTTCTAGGGGTATTTGCAACCAGCTGCTTTTGTTTTGTGTCGTATTTTTTTGTCTGGTAGGGAAAGAAAATTCAATTTTTCTTTTTCTAACCAGAGTAGTTCACTCAGGAGTAATGCCTATAAAGCACTCAAAGAAATGGCAGAGCTATCTTAATTTGTCTTCCTAGTGCAGGGGCTTTTGATACAGTTACATAATTACATACTCTATTTTTTTTTCCACTGGGCACTGCTGCATTCAGTGCACAGGAAGGACCCACCTCTGGGAACAGATGGGGACTGTGCAGTTCCTGGTCTATAGGCCCACAGATTTATTTGTTTCAGAAGCCATCAGACGTCCATCGAGCGAGGCAGGAGGCTGCAAGATGGGGTGAGAAGGTCTTGAGAGTAAAGTAGGACATTGCTACAGAAGTCTTGAAATACCTTACTTCTCAGAGCTAATGAGTTAAGGCAGAATGTTGTATTAACACAACTCCGCTGCTTTTAGGACCCAAGTCATTCATTTCGGGCCCAGATACCTCTCACAGATCTGCGATGTGCCATGTAGACATGCATAATTGCGTGATCCTTATTTTTGAGCTGCCTGGATCGAGACTCTAGGGTCTGATTTGCAGAAACTGTGTGCRCTCACAGCTGCCACTGCTGTCTGTAGGACTCTGCTTTGAAATTTAATGTGCTATATAATTCTTAGCACTCTACAAAATCAGGTTCTTGTATGTCTGACTGAATGAGAAAATTAGTGGGCACTTTGGATGTTTGTGTCTTTGTGCCTCAGTTCTCAATCTGTAAAATGGGAATGATAATTCTATCAGATGGTTGTGGAAGTAAAGTCATTAGTCTAAGTAAAGCGTTCTGAAACTACGTTGATGAGTACCAGAAGAAAAGCCAGAGGAAATGAATAACTGTGTTCTGAGCAGGGTTTAAATAGTGTGCAGTAAGTAATGCATTGAACCACTCATTCAGCATAAGCAAGAAAACAGCTATTCAATGGCTGCTCATTATATGGGCAGTTGCCATTCTCTATACTGACAGCAGCAGTATGGAAAAAAGTACCATGTGATCCTGTAATTAAAGACTGYGTCACATTCTATATGCATAAAATGGGTCTCACTAAGTTTGCTCTGAAAAATGTGGTATTGACATTTCCTTGCTTCTGACTTTTGCTTCATGCTCTTTCTATCAGTTTCTTTATCTATCTTAGAAGTTTGAGCACAATAACTGCTATACCTTTGTGGATAAATTTCATAAACAAATGGCAAATAACATTTAGAATTACCTATGTAGTGTTTACAGGTTCTCTAGATTGTTTAACTTGGAAGAGAGATGTGAGCAAAACATAGGAGAGCTTCATGTTTCTCTGATTCACCAAATCCTTTCTTTTTTTTTTTTTTTTCCATAATCTATTTAATATGAGAAATAGATCTTATTTTCTATGCTAATTTTGCTTGTGCTATTCAGCATAGGCTTCTCATGCATTTATTTCCTGAGAGTAGACCAGAACTGGAGGAATAGGAATCTTTGGTTGTCAAGATACAGCATAGACCTCTTAGTGAATATCCCTATGCATAYAAATTATAATTCTCTTGTACACTCTGAAGATTATTTGAGCACTGTGGGTATAACATTTGGGAAGGCAATCAGCAAATCTATTTAGAAACATCTAGTTGGGAGAATTACAGCAGTTGTAGCCTGCAGAACCATTCTCCCAGAAATGGTAAGTGAGAATATAACCCTCTCTTTCAACAGGAACACATCACCATAAATGTGGTATACCTTGGTCAATAGGAGCAGAAATACCTTACAAATCAGTAGCAAGCACTTAAAATACAGCAGTGCTCCTTTCTTAGTTTTTGCCACTTTCTTTCATTCTATCAGATCCTATAAAACACCTTTCACATTATTTTTTTCCCCAGCAGACAGAGTTATCTAAATTCAGCAAAGCATTATATAATGCAAATAGGCATTTTGTCTCAAATTTTGTAGACTCACCAACTCAAATTAGTTGATATGCCTAAAACAGCATCTGTAGCTGCAATTTCACCAAACTTTTAGCAATCTACTAGGTAGACATATGCATCTGTGGCAATCAATTTAGGGACCCTTCACCATCAATGGAAGCACTTTTAGAAGCCAATTTATCTAATATCTAGTCTTCTTCCTGAGGAGCTGGACAACACTCTAGAAAGACGATTTATCKCAGTTTATGAAGAATTCGGGGAAATTCTAGAAAAATTATTCAGATAAAAAAAAATTCAGAATCTCCCTGCTTCTTATTAAATAAATAGCTATAGGCACTGTGAAATAATATCTATATTAGTAACTTTTAGTAATTAAACCRGTGACATGAATGGATAGTAGAATTTTAGTTTCTATACTGCAAATTGTTCAAGCAGTTCTTGACATAGGTTTGTCTGAGGTCCAAGCAGTCCTTTGGAATCAACACGTAGCCAGAGCCCGCAGCCAGTCTGAGTACAGCCACTCAGATGCACACACATCCCACCCAAAAGAGTGAGTGTCCCAAGTGCCACCAGCTGGCCAAACACATCAAGTCAATCATTATTTAGCCCACCACTATGGATTTAGGTTATATATACTGTATGTCAGTAGGCAAAAGAATCCATTCTGCTTTGGAAAAGGGCTCTGCTAACTGGAGCCAAGTAGAAATACAGCAGTAACAAGTACACAGCATTCAGACTGTAGAATTATAACTGAATTTTAGCATTTTTCTTTCTTGCTATCTTTCACTTCTTAAGTCTTGCATTTTTAAACTTATTTTTAATGAACACTATTCTTGTGAGTAAATATTTATGCCTTGGCATGCTAAGAAAAAATCTTGCAGGTCTGGGTATCATCTATCATACCAATAAGACTAATCTATTATTTAGATTGAGTTTGCTATTATTCAGATAGGTACATACACATCCTCATTTTTCTTTTCTTTATTTCTATATATGTGATAATCTGAGATTAGTTGCAAATATATCAGGAGAATGAATCCCACTGCAATACAGTTAAATTTTGAAATAGTTGGAGATATACCCAGGGAATGTGTTTGGTATATTTTGACTATCAAAATAACAATAGCAAAATAAACAAACAAACAAAAAGTTAAAAAAAAAAAAAAAATAGTGCCTATTAGGATTAGTAATATTTGAACTGTATCAGGAAGAGTAACATCCTAAATCTCWTATGTATTCTGGGAACACCATGAAGAGTACTGATAGCAGTATCTCAGATCCTTCAGACTTTGAAATATGTATACTAAATTTAGTTCAGACAGGTAATGGTAAAATAGCAGTAACTGCATACTTCTATGTGCAGCAATATATACTGACGTATCTAATCTATGGGAAAAGATGAAAAAGAAGGTAGAGGGTCACATTAAGTGAGAAAAAGCCAGATTAGGCAGTTAAAGGCCAAGTTTTCGAAGGAAAGGGTAATAAGATAGGCAGGCAGAGAGTTAATTAAAACAGAACAATGATAATAGAGGCAGAAGGGAAATGTACTGAAATTCTAGTGTCTGCAGCTACAAAGATGATAATGTAAAGGTGATAACATTAAGCCATTTCCATTSAATGTTTTGTATTCTTTTCTACTTGAGAATTATTATTTATCAACTTTTCTTTTTCAGTTTCACATTCCTTTCCCTTTTTGCTTGTCAGGACACTCTGTCCCCTTTTTTGATCTCTTTCATTTCCATCTTCAATTTTTATCAGCGTCTCCTTTCTTCCTGATAATTCTCCTTTCGTTTCATATAAACTGACAGTCCTTTGTGGGTGCTTGTTAACTTGTTGTACACTGTGGATATGATTAATTTGGAAGGAGATTGTTTTGAAAATTAGAACAGTTCAATRTGAATTCTTTGTCTGAGCTCCTTTTGCAAAGGAGATTTTGGTCCATGTTTTCTTATATCATCAGCTTAGTTCTTAGAGCTGATGATTCAGGGTCTCCTGCAAGAGTMAGAAGGGAACAAATGTTGGGTGATATGATATGTGAATGGTGCATAGAAGAAGATATGAGTCCTGAGGAGTGAGCAGGACTTTAGGGGTAGAATCACAGAAGAGTGTATGTCCTCACGGACCATATGATCTGAGCTCTTGCTTAAAGATAGACCAACAATAAAGTTAGAAGAGGTTACTCAGGACCTTACCCAGTTGTGGTTTAGGTGTCTCCAAAGAAGGGTATCCTTCTGCTGTCCTGGGCAGTCTATTTAGTGGTTGAAGGAAGCTGTAAGGCCTGAGAGTGGACCCTGACAGTAAAGACCCTCAATAACTTGGTTTCTTCCTTGTCCTTCAGGTAGACATAACATCTGATTGCATACAGTATTTTACAATACACATAATAGAAGATTTCATTATGTAACTCATAAACTCTAGCAGTAAAGGAAAAGTCCAGTTGTTTTATTATTTCACTTGGCCTTAAGAACTTAATGATCATAGGAGGCTAAAAATAAATAATTTTGGAAGCTAATACTAGACAGTGTTCAATCTAGCATGGACTAGCTTACTACTCAGGAGAATTGGATCACAGCAAATTATGAAAATGAGTACATATTCCAAGTTCACGCTGTGAGAAGTTTCTCAGAAAATATTTTGTTCCTTGCAAACATTTAGCAGAATTTATACTCAGTATACACATGGGAAAACTGACTAGGGCTAGCATAATACATTTATTGGTGACCTAAGATTGCAGTGGTAAAAGGAGAAAAAATTCACAGATTCACAGAATATTTAAGGTTGGAAGGGACCTCTACAGGTCATCTAGTCCAACCTTCCTGCTCAAGCAGGCACACCTAGAGCATGTGGCACAGGGTGGCATCCAGGCGGGTTTTGAAGACCTCCAGAGWAGGAGACTCTACAACCTYCCTGGGCAGCCTGTTCCACTGCTCTGTCACCCTAACAGTAAAGAAGTTGCTCCTCACCTGGAGAYGGAACTTCTTGTGTTTCAGCTTGTGGCCATTACCCCTCGTCCTATCGCTGGCCACCAGTGAAAACAGCCTATCCCCTTCCTCCCTGCATTCTCCCTTCCTGAACTTATACATATTAATCATATCCCCTCTGAGCCTTCTCTTCTCCAGAGAAAACAGGCCCAGCTCACTCAGCCTCTCTTCATACGAGAGATGTTCCATTCCCTTAATCATCCTGGTTGCTCTTCTCTGGACCCTCTCCAGAAGCTCTACGTCCCTCCTATACTGGGGTGCCCAGAACTGCACACAGTTCTCCAGGTGCGGCCTCACCAGAGCTGAGTAGAGGGGCAGAATCACCTCCCTTGACCTGCTGGCAACACTCCTCCTGATGCAGGCCAGGATCCCATTGGCCTTCTTGGCCACGAGGGCACACTGCTGACTCATGGTTMACTTAGTGTCAACCAGGACTCCCAGGTCSCTCTCCGTGGAGGTGCTTTCCAGCAGGTCCACCCCTAATCTGTACTGGTGCCTGGGGTTATTCCTCCCCAGGTGCAGGACCCTGCACTTGTCCTTGTTGAACCTCATGAGGTTCCTCTCTGCCCAACTCTCCAGCCTGTCCAGGTCCCTCTGGATGAGAAAAAATGAGAAATGTAAAGATTTTCTTCTTAGATTTGTTTATTGAAATGCCTTAGGTCTTCTGCAAGGAGTGAAGTTTTGATAATGCAACGTGTTTTTTCTCATTAGGAGTAAATAAAATTAGGAATTTTATTTAACGTATTTAAAAATGACTTCAGATTTAATATCTACATCAAAATGAAGAATGAGAATGATGCCCTGAAAAGTCACCTAACATAAATGAATTTAATATTTCATGCAGCAAATACACTGTCCTATTTCAAGGACAGGTGCAAAGCTTTTTGATACCAGTCTTCCAAATATACAGCAAGAATCATAGAATAATATAATCATAGAATGCTTAAGGTTGGAAAGGACCTCTAGAGGTCATCTAGTACATGCAGGGTCACCTAGAACATGGGGCACAGGACTGTGTCCAAGCAGGTTTTGAAGATCTCCAGAGAAGCAGACTTCACAACCTCTCCTGGCAACCTGTTAATTAGTATTCTGTAGCTATCACAAGGAGAATTTGTTTGTGGTCAGGGTTTATAATTGGGAATTAATTGACCCATATTTCTTTTTCAGGTACTAAAATTAACTCTATATAGTAATGATATAATATGGTTCTTGATCTTAATTAAATTATTTAATTAATTATAGACTCCCCCTCCCCTGCCAAGCCTCCCATAAAATATAATGATAGAAATAAACAAAGGAACTGACAAAATTTCAGTCAATGGATTAAAATCCAAAGAGCAAAATGACATTCCACATTTTAGGTGCTTGTTGAACTTCATATTAGGTAGTCAAAAGTAGAGGTCTATGAAACTAAAGGTCATTTCTGCAGTTCTGACAGCAAAAGTGTTCAGTTAACAGATATCTTAAAATTATTGCATATGCAAATCTTTTGGAGTTTGAGCTTCTATGAAATATATCAAATCAATACCATTTATTCAGAAGAAAAAAGATTAAATATACAGTCTTGCAAAGGTGAAGCTCGTTCATGCCATTATTATCCTGTGACAACTCAGTTCTTAATGCATTCTAATATAACATTCTTAATGTGATCTGCCTATTGAATAGAAACAATGCCTCATAACAGCAAAATCCATTTTCAGATCAAGTAAAGACAATTTACATGTCACCTCAACCCCATGCATGTCATTGTCATTAAAGAAACACTCTCAGTCAATATGGCTCACTCATGAATTGAGAATTTGAATATTATAAAAAGCATTAAGCATTTGTCAAACACACACTCTTTCAGCACACATAGGGGGCTGACAACGTCCTCATTTATTCAAAAACCTTGTGAAAGAGTAATGATTWAAAGTGTTCCTCTGTTTTCTCACAATTTTATTCCCAAGTTATAGCAATCTGAAGGGTACTACAGAAGGCTCTACCTGTTGAAATGGAGTTAGTCACAAGTTCATTGCAGATCCATTGTATTTATTGGCTGAATCATATACACAGATTATAACAGCTAGATTGTGCTGTTCATCCATGAAWGTTTCATCTCATGCTATGCGAGACCTAAAGGGAGTCAAAACGCTTCTTGGACTCCTGGATGCACTGCTGACAGCCTATAGACCGAGTCTGTTTGAAATATGTTCTCTTTGCAAGGCTGGCAACTTCTGCAACTTAATATAAAATGGAAATGAACTACTATAAGACCTAGGGATTCATGGGGTAAAGCAATCCTCCAATGGTGAAGATGCAGATGGTGCAATTGCATCCTCATCCTACTCTGCCCTAATTAAACCTTTCCAGCATTCACTATATGAGGGCCAGGCACTATGATTTAGTTCATAGATTTAACTATATATATACACTATCATTATTTAGACAAAATGAGAAGTACTTGGAGACGCTCTATAAATATGGAGGCTATAAGTTTTTATTGTAAGTTCTTATTTTTATTATAAGTTTTCATTTTTTTTATTAGCCACATAGATATGGAGGTAAAATTATAAGGACACATTTTCTGGCTCCAAGACCAATGCATAGCCCTGTCAAATCAACTCTATTAAGCTCTCAAGGTCAAAAATACAGGATGGTTACATCCAGTCTGGGTGTCAATTGGTAGTCAAGCCATTTGGGAAATGTCTCTGGCACAAAATAACTTTAAAATTATGAAAAGGACTCGTTGGGAAAAGTTGTAGATGATTCAGGTCAAAAACTTRTCAGGAACTATGATAACATTTTAACAGTAGAAAATTGAATTCCAGTGCCCTGGACTTTACTAGTATAATCATAGCACAGATATCTATAAGATGGAAAAGGATGCAAAGGTTAACCATTCCCTCCCCAGTTATGTGATTACACACATGAAAAAGTATGAGATAGATGAATAAAGTTTTTAGTAATTAAGAATAATCTTAGCTTGCTTTCCCAGCCAATAAAGCCTACTGAGGGACAAGAATGTCCAATATCTGGAAATGTAAGTTGGGGGAATCAAATAACTGTGTAATAGGAGTGCTTCAGAACACTAGGAATGTACTCAGAAAATTTAAAAGTGTTGCTTTTCTTTACAGAAGTGATATAGTTCAGCCAGAAATTATTGATTGATTTAGTAGCTTAAATTCTATTCTCTGTGTTATAAAGGAAACACAGTAATCACAATAGTTCTATATTGTATTGCCAATTAAAACTTTTTTTTTCAAAGAAGGTTAGTAAAAATAAGGTATAATACAAAATTGATTTTTAACTTTATTTAACTTAATTTTAATGGAATTCAAGCATTTCTTTCAAGAAAGCAATTCTGAATACTCCTGCTCCAGCAGCTGAAAAACCCATTAGAGGTAATATTAGATAAAAAATAGATAATAATCCAAGACATTTTCTTCCTGGGATAGTTCCATACTCCTCTGAAACACTGAAGTGTTTTATAAGAGGTGGTCAACAGCTCCCTTAGCAGTTCTTCCCTTGAATGTGTTTTAGCAGGTGAGCCTTGCTGTATTACTGTCTGTTATCACAAGGGAACTCAGGCTGTGGACTTCATGCATATCTGCTGCTAACAGAAACTCACTTAGTCTGAGTGCCATGGATTGCTTTTCTGCTTCTTGCAGAATGTCTCTTTCTTCATGTCCTTTTAGAGCRCCTATATGCCTGATTCTATCCCCTGAAACACCCCTAAGGCTAATTTTAGATGTCATAAAGTCTAAATGGGAAGCATCTAAGGGGCCTATTTGGGTATTTTTTTTCTATTCATTGAAATAAATGTGTAAATCTTCCAGACATCTTTGTAGGAATACAAAGAATCAGAAATGTAGCTTCATTCCAATACATAAGAACTAGCAAATTCTGTCTCAACCATCTTTTTTTTTTCTCCTTTGTAAATCTTTAAAGTCTTAATTTGAAACATTACTTTAATATGGACATTTTGCAGAGCAGTTTATCATATTTATATTCTAAAAAATACAAGCTAATCCACTGATTTTAAAAAGCTCTAATCTCTGACCAGTGTCACCTTCACTGATGGCTGCAAAGACAAAACAATTCGTACATTTTTCACTTGCAAAAAGTTACAGCTGTGTGACTTTCATTACTCCCTCACCAGCCCCACAGACAGTCTTTTGTTTCTAGTAGTCCCATACAACCTTAGACTGCTTAATTACTGGATAATGTTTTCACCCTCAGGATTTAATCCTGGATACCAGAAGTGCTCCAAAGTAACTTGCATGCATGCTGCTGAAGTCAGTTGCCCAGTATTGTAAATGAGTGCATCTCACATTGTATGATGATTCAAATCATAATTTAGGTTGAWAGGTACCTCTGGAGATCTTCTGGTCTAGACCTTTCTCAAAGTAGCAACAATTTAAATTAGATTGTTCTAGGCAATATCCACTTAACTTTTGCATATCTCCAAGGGTGGAGATTTCTCYGGGCAACCTATTCCGGTATTGTCAATCCTTATTGTGGAGGAGAAGTCAATGAGATCACCCCTTCACTGATTCTTCTTAAGGAAGTCCAGCTCTTTMAGTTTCTCCTCACATCTCATGTTTTCCACCTCAAATATTTCTCATGGCATTCTTCTGAACTCATGGCTATGTCTTTTCTGTTTTGGAATACAACTGGGCAACAATACTCTGACTAGGTTCTGTTAGACATTCCACACATGGAAGATGCAATGTTTAATAGCAAAATTTATTTTACTGAAGATGCAGTTCAATAACAATACCAATGTGCTTCCCACTACCCAATATTCCATCACAGGGGCTCCACATTTTATCCAGTCTCTGTCATGTTGAACTTCATGAGATCAGCCCTTTTACRTGTCTTCTCAGAGTCTCTCTGATCACCAGTCCTACCCTCCAGTGAAYTGACCACTTTGCCCACTAGCTTTGTGTTCTCGCAAACTTGCTGATGGTCCAATCCTTCTCATTTTTCAGGTCACTAATGATTTCAATAAACAGTGTTGGCCCCTATATTAAACCTAGATGAGCCCCTTTTCTAATCAGATGCAAACTGGCTTTTTATTACTATTCAGAATGTTTTAAGCTATGGTGCAGCCAGTTTTTAACCACTTTGTAGGCCACCCATTCTGACATCTCTCTTCAGTTTGGCTACAAGGCTATTGTGGGAAACTTTGAGAAAAGTCTTTCTTAAGTCAAAGTAATTCATTCCCTTGACCATGGAGATAGTCAGTTTCTCATAGAAGGTCTCTGTCTCCTTTGGGCCGTATATCTCTCTTAATGTGTGAGGAACAATTATTAGCTTATGTATATTTCATTTCAAATTGTCTGAAATGCTGTGAGGGCTGTTTTTATAGCATGAAACTAAGAACATCTGATGCATGCTCTGGGGAGGCACAAACGCACATATGACCATTTAAAAGTGCAAAGGCCACTGAGATATTAGAAGACACTAGCAGTAGCCAAATTGCCTTTTGGGAATAGCCCTGGGGTGAAACTTCCCCAAAGGATACCTGAGATTCATCCCAGGAAAGACTAGCTTGTTCACTCCAAAAGAAAACTTGAGCATGAAAAACATACACTTAGCACAGACAATTAAGTGAACCTAAGAAGAAAGCAAGAAAATAAGTTCTCTGACAATATAAATATAACCCTTAGTTTAAAGTCTTATCATTTTGTCACCCAAGGTTTCCTCTGCCAAAATTACTGCAGGAGTGAAAGCACAGCAATGCACAAGGCAGTTCTTTAAACTTCTAAACATAAACGGCCTAGAACATGGATTTTCAATGAAGTGGTATGTCCCTTGGGGGGACTGGGTAGTGACAGAATCAAACTTGTCTTGATCCAAAATTCATTCTGCAAAAAGTATGAAGACAGACAAGAAACATGAAATCTATAAAGTGAAGCAGGTGCAAAATCAACTCTGAAACTGCTAATTTTTTGAGTCACATGGGGATTCTAGAGCTTTAATGTTAGTCATGGTGACTGGAACTGAACTGCTGAGATTATGCTATCTACATAACAGCTCGTTAATCATATTGAAGTAATAGGGTCTTTAACTTGAATTTGAAAAATGTCATGCAGGACTATGATTTAATTGAACCAAGCTAGGTAAGGCATGACTGGCAATTAGGTTGCTGGTTAGATCCACATAACGGGAATTTTACCAAGAATGGAGATAAAATGGAATGTCTAATTTCTCAAAGTGCTCATGGAATTCTTTCCACCAGATGGGATTGTAGGATGATAATTAGGACAGTAGGAATATATAGTACAACAGCAAAATAAGTAAACTTATCACGTTGCAATAGTTAGAGTTTATTAAGAAGCAAGACTGGTTGATACCACACCTAAATGAAAGATGTTGCAATTGAATTAGAACTTCCAAAGTATAGGAGATTCTATACTTAAAACCTCCTAAGTATAGGAGAATACCTATCCTTAATGGTAAACTTATTATGGCTGTTATACTTTAAAATTATATTTTAGGTGCAGAGGTAGATGTCTGAACTACTGGGAAACTGAAAAAAAAAAAAAAAACAAAAAACCCCTTACATTTTAAAATAGCAACTTTAACTGCTTTTATAGCTGTTTGTTTGGTTGGTTGGTTACTGCTATTGTGCTTTCCAGAAAAAACTCATATCCAGAAAAATGGTGACTTTATTTTGCTCATTTAAGAGCCCTGGACAATCTCAGACTATTTTTTTTTCTCTTGTCTTTTAATGCAGAAACTTATGTTTTGGAAAAAAAAAAAAAAAAAAAAAAAAAAAAAAAAAAAAAAAAACCACCTTGAATCTCACCTCTGCTAATGGTACAAATATGTTTAGTCTAAAAAATAACTATATAGCAGAAACAACTAGAGAGCCTCAAACTTGAAATGCTTCTGACTCCAGCTGAGTCAGAGAGCTAACTATTCAGTTGGCATAACGTAATTAGTAAGTAAAGAAAATTAATAACTAACTGTAGTGTGGAAGAAAATGTTTTGTCTGACAGTCAAATCTCTCTCCTAATTATTTTCCTCTTGCATGTGCAAAATGCTTATTCACCTGGGGTGTGAGTCACAGGATTGCATCTTTTTACTTTAAAAAATTGAGAAGACCTAAGATAAGTAACAGCTAAAGAGTGTTACCATGCAGCAAAAGAAGCATCTGCAAATATAATTGTACAATTTTTAAATGAAAGGCTTCTGAGAGAATATCATGCCAGTGTGCAGGACACACCATTCCTTCCCACTGGAGTACCAAGTTATCCGTGAAGCTCTCAGTCATGATGGGGTCGTTCATTTGCAGAGGTACCATCAAAATAGTCAACAAAACTAGGGCACTGCTGAGGAAAAAGCAAAGTGACTGTGAGTCTGAATACTATCAAGCTACAGGTCCACACTGTGTTACCCAGAGAAAGTGTCTTTTTCTCAGGTGCCTTTCTAAAAATAGGAATAACAGCAGCATTGATGAAGGCAGGAGCTTTTAAACAGATTATGAAGTGTCTAGATAATACAGTGATGCGGAGTATATGAGTGTCACAAAAAAACTCTTTGCCCAAGTCTTCTCTCCAGAGCAAAAAAGAAGGAAAATAAAACTAACAACAACCTATTTCCATTTCAGCAAGGATGCTGAAATCATCATAAACCCTAAAGTCAGGTTTATGCTGAAATCATCATAAACCCTAAAGTCAGGTTACTGCCAACAAGGCAACAGTGCCCAGACAGGTAAAATTTAGAATTTTGTTACATCCTCAGATATTTCTATGATGTATACTATTAAAAGAAAACTGCTTGAGAAGAGAAATATAACACACACCTCACTTGCTTCACTGTCCTTATAAGTAATTTCTAGTAGCACTGCACTTTTTTTCCTACTTTCATGGATCCAGATTCGATTGAGAAGTTAGAGATTTCTAATATGTATAATTTACCACACCTGTACAATTAGTTTGTGCTATTTTGTCCCAAACGTAACTTTAAAGAACAGAAGAAGTCTGATATGGATGTTCCTGGAGGCCTGGGAATTTCATTATACCATTTACCAAACTGTGAATGATAATAAACTGTAAGAACAAGCTGTTCAAGCACGGCTACAAAAAAAAAAAAAAAAAAAAAAGAGTTTTCCTTTTTGTTACACAGTGATTGTTTGGCCCTTACACAATCTGGGACTATTGACAACACGGGAATAATTTCCGTAACTGCCTTTTTGATTATGAACTTTTATATTCTAGGGGAAATGAAAACCTTCTGCTTTATATCAGAGATAGAAATATAAGCATATGATTTCTGTTAGTGTTAATAAGAAAGGCATCCCTAATCTACCATGCAAAATCCTGAAAATCACTTCAATATGATACCTCTCTTTCAGAAGTGTCATTCTTGCTATTGTTTGCCACAGTGAGTCGATACATAATTTTACTTTTTTTACATAGGCAACAGTCATTGACATTTCTCTACCTAATTCATGTCATCTTTATAAATAGTTACATTTATAACTATTACATGAATATACTATTTATACCAGAGAAAATGAGAAATGAAAGCCAATATTTTCCTGTGACGGATTCAAAACCGGCACACATTCTCTCCTAAACAGATGGAATCAGACTGTGTAGGTTAATGTGTATTTTCGGTAAGGTTTGTCCTTATTCTATCCTGTGGGCCCCGCTTATAGCTCATTTTACCAACATAAGCGCATTCTGGGGACACCTTGATGGTAAACAGACAGCCTTATAGAAACCAAATGCTCTTTGTTTCAAGATATCAGGGATCAGTGGCTTTGCAGCTTTTCTACATATATACCTAGTTCTTTTGAAAGTCAGTAGTTAGTAGTTAGAATTTTGTCTCTCCCATTTGCACAATAAAGTTCCACTACAGTTTTACTGATAGGTCACCAATTTAAAGACAGCTTGGACTGTTGCTAAGGGTGACTCTTTCAATATGATAGAGAAATAAAGTGATTCTCCATTCTGAGTTAGTTCCTGGAAAAAGAGCTGTAGTTTCCAAAGATGCACAGTAAAAAAGCACAACTGTCACCAGGCTGTATTAGCAGCCTTGATTAGAGGGACCAAGAATTGACTTAGCTAAGTCACATTGTCCCCTCAGAAGCACCCCTCTAAATAGTAATATTATGTACTGTGGGATATTTCCAAAACTCTCCATATTTTTATTTTTTATTAAAAAATAATTTAAAAAATTCTAGCTTGTTATTAAAAATTCATATGAATGCATTTTGGGTAATTATTATCGGAAAGAACTAACACTGACTTCAAGTGCAGCCATTAAAAGGGCAAGCAACTGTCTTTTATTTAAAAGATATTTCCAGTTCTGTACACAGCTTTATCTAATTTAGGTAGCTAAGCATTAGTTGCTACACCTCAAACTAATTACCTTAGATTCATAAATAAGGCATTCTTGATCATCTGTGGGAATTATCTGTTTCTTTCCACTAACCAAAAGAAAGTTTTAGGTGCCCAAATTAGATAAATCCTATAGAGTTTGCTTATGCCTTTAAGTGCCAATATTCATAGGTTTGCTCCCTTGTGCATTAGACACTGGATAGTAAGGCACAYTGGGCACTGATATCATTCAGAAAAATTCACATGCTTTGACTACATGCAGGACCGAATGGAGTGTTAATATTTGCCTCTGCAATGGCTTATTAGCCTGGGGCATATTCCTGCATTTCTGACACATTTACACTGGGACCAGAACAGTTTTGCACTTTTCTTGGCTTGCAGATAAAGGTAGCTTAACTGAGGGGAAAATAAATATAAGTATAAATATAAGTATAAATATAAATATAAGTATACATATAAGTATAAATATATGTGTATATATAATATATATTAAAATATATAAAACTTGGACTCATCTGAACAGAGAACTAAGTTGCAAAGTTAATGTACAACTGTGGCTTGATTTCAGATTTCAGCAAATACAGAATTATCCAGTGTACATTTGGTTGTGCAGGAGGACTTTTGAGAGCCTCTTTAAAACAATCCTCAATGTATACTTTGCAGTTTCACKTTGTGGTTTGGATGCAGATGTTTCTTTCAAGGAATTCAATGAAAAGTTTCTACAGTGATGAAGGCAGGTTCTTTCCCATGCCAGGGCAGAGCTTGTCAGGAAATTAGGGATTGTGTTGTTGTATATCCAGCCTGAAAATGACTTCTGCAGCCGAGCATTTCAAATCGATTTGGCTGTTTCACTTCTCTCTCTCTCTCTCTCTCTTTTCTTTTTTTTTTTTTTTTTTTTATATTAACATTTGCCAGATATGAAACTAATCTTATTTGTTGTTTTTTGCTGCATTTTTTTTTCCTCCTGGATATAAAATGCTTTTTAAACAATAGCAAGGAAAATCAGACTATTGAAAAGTATTGTTTTACCCCTCACCTTTTTCTTAAAGTACTCTCCACCTGCCAAACTGAACTTATTTTCATCTGTGTTGAAAGCAGGGCTGGTCAGTTTTTCTGTGTAGAAGTATACAGGTAGAAAAACATTTGAGAATCCTCTGCTTACTCATCAGACCTGGACTGCAAACAAGTAATGATTTCCATCAGTGGAAGAGTCCTCTGAAATTACAAAGTGTTTGTAACACGTAACTTAAGGGTTACTTGATGTAGATACCAGAAACCAGTAGTAAAAGAAACGATCAGAATACTTTTCTTAGAAAGATATAAAAGAAACTCGTACAATCATTTGGGAATGGCAGGCAAAGTAATCTACCATAGAAGCTGACTGTCCAATCATGGTATTCTTTCTGTATAAATAAAGATTGGATCATGTTTTTCCAGTGTAAATGCACAATGACATACACAAATGCATCAGTTTAACTAACATTTTGGCAGGTATAGTTTAAATAACTGTAAATCTATCTAAATGGATATATTGCTTTAAAAATTCTTTGCTCACTGCATGAAATCATAAATGCAACACAGCAATTTTGCCTAAAATTTTTGTAGATGTGACAATACAAAGATACTCCCTTTGGTTGCATTTGGAGTTATCTTGTTTCCCACTCTCTGACACTCTGGCACTTTTCCTCACTACCTCAAACTCTTCTTTTCCCTCTTTGCTCCCATACAAGATTTCTGACTGTGTCTCAAAATATCCTTGTCCACTTAAAMCTCATATACTCATCTTCTCAGTCTTAAAGTATATCCTCTTTTCATTGCTCCTCTAGATTTACAGGGTTGCTCTTTTTACCAACTTCTCTTCCATTTCCAATGACACTTTACTGTCCTTGGGTATCACAGAACACCTCTAGTCTCCTAAAAAAAACTGTTGCCATTTAGTTATCACTAAATACTATTCACCTGTAGACTGGATGTCTCTGTTTCCAGTTTCAAAGAACTGGGAGAGTGGAAATCAAATAAGAAACAATAATGCCTGAGCAGAATAAACATCTTCCCTTACCAAAAAAAAACAACTCTTTTTTGAACAGCTCAATTTTGCTTTGCTCTACACATGATTAGTGTCATTAGCCGTATGGACTATAATGGTATTATCTGCAGATCCATAGTATAATTACAGTAATATTCCTTTTATGTGGGCATAGTAATACAGTTGCTTGTACTGCTTATTTAATTGTTGCAATAGTCCATGACCTGTTTTTCAGCTACGCAGATTAACACTCTCCAAGGTGTTTCCCAGGTGTGATTCAGGAATTTAGCACTGAGTAGGTAGACAGATTAGACCTAGCCAACTTGCTGAGGGAGGGCTAAGAGTGTTTCTCAGAATTAATGTAACTGAGTAATGCTAATTGGGTTTTGCCCCAGAGAGAAGGCTGTAGTGTTATTTACTTTAATATTACAGAAGAATCCAAAATTCTTCACATTCTTCATTCAGGTTCTCCTCTAAAATTAGTTCAGCGGCACTTTTAAACTGACATTTTTGATGCCCAAGTGCTCTGTGGATACATATGTCAGGGGACTTCCACYCATTTTAGTAGCTCTGAATTTTAGGACTGTAGGTAGAGCTTTTCAACATGCAGCGGTGTCCTGAAACTGGTTCATATGTGAGAATTTCAGTTTTCATTAACAAGTAAATAAGTTACCAGAAAAGCAACTCTGAAAATACTGAAAATATCACTCTTAAAGTCTTAACCTTAGAAATACAAACTATAAAATATACATATAAGAAACAAGATACSATCTCTATTTAAAACAGGAAGTTTTTCACAACTTTTAATTCTATCATGATTTTTAATTATGCAAAATTTAGTAAATTGCTGCACCACCATAGCATGGTAGAAACAGACTTATCTAATATATTTTGACTTGCCATTCAAACAAATGTCCAAAACACTGCTGACTGAATACAGCTATGCCTGTTCTTCAGGAGTTAAGATTAGATTGTACTTTATTATACCTCAGTAGTACCTCAGCTGGTGCAGACAGTAATTTGACCCACGAGCTCAATCGTGTTCGTACTGAAACTGTTTGTTCTGCCAAACATTCTCATGTCATTCACTGTTCTGGGCAATACTTTCAGAATACAATGCATTTTTGTACAGTATGTTATGTATGGTATTTATTCAGTTGCACTTTTAAAAGAATTACTTGAGCAGCTTACAAAAAGATTATATGACTTTATTTATTTATTTATTTATTTATTTATTCAAAGTCAAGTGCATTTGCTCTGTGCCTTTATGAGGTTTTGAGGTTTTTGGCTTCTTTTTAGAACAATAACATGTTTGGACAATATTTATGACAATATATTGTCATTTTAGTCCTTAACTTTTCCCCCTTCTTTGTTCCATAATCTCCCATTTCAAATGATTCTCAGATGCCCATCTGATGTAAGGTCTTTCTGTCATGAAGCTCTGGTGGAGTCAAAGGAGGCTTGCCTCAGGTGGGATCTACTCCCCTTCTGTTAGGATAGAAGACCCACAGAACTCATCCAAAGACCCCCAGGCTCCAGAAGACTCCCAAAACTCATTTTATTAGGCTAGTGCCACAGCAGAACTTGTTCCTTTCCTAACATCCCAAGTCATGCATCATTCACCGTCACTGACAAATTGAAGAAACACTATTCTAGTGGATTACCAGCAATCTCCAAAATTTGGTCAAGTGACTTGTTTTACTTGAGGCCTTGGATAGTCAAAAGATCCATAAAAAAAWATTATCTTAGACGTTTGCAGAGGGGGAACATGAAAAAAATTGTAGCTATGTATAAGAAAAATCAAGTCTTTCTGGATCCTGTGATGAGGAGGGGAATAACAAACTCCTCTTCATACATATGAGGAAGCAGCTGAGCAGCTTGATACTGCCACTTGTGACTGCAATCCTACGCAGCATAGATTTACTATAGAAATTTAAGTTAGCAAACCAGGATCCAAATTGCTGCAATGGTTTTTGTCTGTGTGTGCATTCACACTATAGTGAGTTGCTTCAGCTGTTTTCAGATGAACCCRTAACACTGGCAGACATACGCCTCAGGCCCATCTGCATAGAAATAGTTACCAGGGTTAGGAATAGTGAAGTGTGCGGGGCAGCTGTGGTAGCACAGCACTCCAAACCTTTCATTAGTCAGAAGAGACAATAGCATTGCACACAGCAGTTGCAGAGAAAACAGGAAGATGCTTTACACCTGAATCAGGGAGAGGTTTTGCTACTTTGAACTCAAAACAAAGACAGCAGGGAAAAATAAAAAACATGATTTTCATACAGCATCCACATTTTGCTGTTTCCACTGTCCATACTTCTTTTTCTTCCTCCTTTCCACAACCTTCTGCAGGTCCCTTAAGCCTTAGGTAAAGCCATCTCTCTTAGCCCATGAGACCGGCAGTGGGAAAAGCATCATGTCTGCAGCTTCTCTCCTAAAGCCTCCTTTGGGATTCAGTCTGCAAGGCATGAGTCTAGTCTAAACATCTATATGTGAAGCTGTGCACTTTCGTGTGCTGCAAGTCATGACAATCCTGGCAATGTTCTCAGTGCTAGTGCTTTGCTGCATTGCTTCTTGCTGCCTATTGTCACACTCCACCAGACTGTTATGGCCTTACAAGAATTCAGAGCGGGGTGTGTGTGTGTCTGGCTGGCTGGCTCTTTGTCTGCCTGTCTGGTTCCTTGTTGTTGACAGTAGGTCAGTATCAGGCACCATGCACACTGTTATCCTTTAGCTGCGATGTCTTCAAGAAGAGGAGAACATAGTGATCTGTTCTTACAAGAGCTCCAAAATGTCTAAATCCAGCTATCATTGATGCTTGCTGGTGTCCATAATTCACCTGTGATGGTTTATGAGGGACTGAAAAAAGACTTAATGATAGAACTTGCAACTTGTTTAATCATGAAGCCAGAAGTCCTATGAATTTCTCTTTTTTATCTTTGGACAAGGTCTCTAGTGATCTTGGTGGTTTAGTTGATACAAAGGAAAAGATTCACCAGAAGTCCTTGTAGATCTCTGTAGTCAGCATACCATGCTAAATTTTCCTTCCCTAAACTACTTACTGAGAGCAATCTGCTTTTGCTGTGATATATGGACAGTGGAATGGGTAAAAGGAAAGACATCATCTTTAAGTGAATGGGGTCATATAACACAGCAACCATCTGAAAGGAAGATACCAGCTCCTGGCACCCTCTCCATCCTAATGTACATGCCTATATCTGGTCATCCCAGGTGTACAACATGAAGTAAATAGTAAATCTCCCTTGTCTTCCCAAATCTGCTTACTACGCTGGGGAGAGTGTTTGACACATGAATGGAGACAAGACTAGTGATGCAATAGCGTTTGCTGGACAAAATCCTGAGGGATGAATGTATCTTTGATGCCAAGTGAGCTTATTTTCTTTCAGAAATATAATACTAAATTAAGGTAGTAACATACTCAGTAAAAAATCAGCAATATATATCCAAAAGCTCCTTATAGCAATGGAGTTCCTTAAACAGTATAACTGGACTGCCTACCGAAATCATGGCACAGATACTAGTTGTCCTATTTAACCATCTGTACTAATGTGAACAGTGCTGATGTTTGTAAGTGGCCCTACTGAAATTTTGGGAATCCTTCTAATATAAAGTTAAAATAAGGTTGATTTGTGGTATTGTATCATACAAAGAAAAATAAAGGCTGACTTGAATTAGAGAAATATGAAAAATCTTTCATTTAATGAAATCAAACTCTTAAAAGAAGCACGTAACTGTTGAGTGAAACCTTAYTGAAATTCCGTTATGATTTTTTCTTCTGTTTCTATTTTGCCTGTTCTTTATTCAGCTATGTTTTTCTTTCTAATTCTGAGAAAAATAGCTGTTTTAATTGTATGTTAATGCAATCAAATCCCTTTAGAGTTTACCCTATCCAATACAGTTGCAAAATAATCAATATTAACAAACTCAGAGGGAAATAGACAAATCCCAGTCCAATCAAAAACAAAAACAAAGCCAAAACATCCATTAAAATAAACAAAAATCAAAGCAATGCACCAGTTAACTGTCTGGTATAAGAATATCAAAACTGTGTCTTAAACTGTAACTAAAGCTCACAATCTGGGCACAACAAGGGGCCAGTTATATTCTTTAATGTGTTCCCTGTTGTGCCTAGTGTTTGAAGTCAACTCTTTAATTTTAATTCTTTCATAAAGTTTTTCTGTTACAATTTTTCTCTGTGATGTATGTGGTTAACAAAATGCATCTTTTCTTTCTTTTCTTTTTTTCTTCATATGATAACATTGCTATTTATCCAATTAATCAGTAGAGAAATATATGCTGAATAGGAATACTTGATTTATTTATGAGCTTTCTATAGAACATAAGACACATTTTGATAATTTCACTGAGACAGTGTAGTGGCCTTTATCAGCAGAATCCTAAAGGGTATCACTTTGAAATAAAAATGAAATATTATTTTGCATAGTCTGAATTCTGAAACTTAGTCTGTAGCAAAGTGATGTTATTTGTATGGTTTTCCTTTGAAATTACAACACTTTCTCAGCTATCTCATTAACTGCTGCATTAAAATCCTACTCCTACCAAAGTTAAACTCCCAAAGTCTTTAACTTATTTGAGATTGTACTGCAGAAATTGTGAATTCTAGACACTACTTTATTTTACTTTTTAATTAAAAGTGTAAGAAAAGATAAATGTCAAAGATAATATTACTGTGTTTTCTACAATAGCTACAAATCTGTACGAATTTTCTTTGTCTTGGAAGACTTAATTGTGCAATTGCTTTAAGATAAAAGTTTCCATCCAGATAAAAGTGAAGTCCCACCTTTTGTCCAAGAATATTTTATGACTGAAGATGAATAGATACTCATAAAAAAGAAAAAAAAATGTGGTAGAATTATAGATAATGGCTTTATGAAACAAGTAGAATGTATTTCAAAAGAATGCAAAACTAGGATTTTATGTTAAATAGTATTTTTAATGTCTTAGTACTTTCAAGATGACTTCCTAGTTATGAAAGCTAACTCTGCTTGAGTAACATTTGTCTTTTGGATGCACACAAATGCATGCACAAATAAAAACACATATACACAGAAAAAAAAAAAGATTTCTGGCAATTTCTTCTAAAAAAAAAGATTGTTTTTTATATTTGCTAGTATTAAACATTATTAAATATTTATGTTAGATATCTGTGAAAATATGTGTTTTTACTGTTTAAATTCTACATCTCAACTATTGAATGTTTCAGTAGATTTCAATGCGATAATTCAAATATGATCATAGATATTATTTTGTTTAAAAAATTAATACTAAGTCTAAGCACTATTTTAAGATACCTTAAAATTTATTATTTCACTGTTGCTAGGTACYGTAAACCACTGACTGGACACTGGCCTGCTTTAGAGGACAACAGACTCGTTGTTAAATGTGGAACAGATATAAACATGTAAGGAAAGGAACTGAATGTATATGTATTCATTTGCTGTATGTGTGGGTGAGAGAGAGAGAGCACTGTGGTATGTAAGTATCAACTGGCAGGTGAATATCACTTTATTCCCATTACGGAAAAGAGAGACATGTTAGCCTAGGCATCTCTGAGGATAATTCATCAGAGGGAGTGTAAGACAGGTGGGAGGACAGCTAAGATGATGTCTGAGATGGGTAGGTAGGAGGAACTGACCCCTGGAGC
The DNA here is from genome assembly GCF_003342845.1 of Nothoprocta perdicaria. Classification (NCBI taxonomy): domain Eukaryota; kingdom Metazoa; phylum Chordata; class Aves; order Tinamiformes; family Tinamidae; genus Nothoprocta; species Nothoprocta perdicaria. The sequence goes on from NW_020455093.1 coordinate 1,045,438, forward strand.
TCCCTCTGTCTAATGTGGTCTCCGTAATCTTCTCAGTTCTTCCTATGCAGAGAAGAGAAAGAGCCAACTTACATGACTAACGAGGTTGCTTTAGATTGGAAACTTAATTTTTAGATGGCTGTGCTTGGTAAGACTCATCCATCCTACCTGTCTGAGGTGCTTTTGCCAAATACATCACGATTACATACATAGATGATGTATCTGAAAGGGACAGGGGTCAACATTTTATTCTTTTCTTTTTTTTTTTTTTTAATATCTCAGAGCAATCTTGCAATACATCTGTGCAGATCACAATTTAAGTTATGGATCATACTAAGCACTTATTCCTGAATCTTTTCAATTTACATTCATTCATTGTACTTGGCAGTGGGGTACTGTGGCCTCAAAATTGGTCTCATGTTTAGCTCATGGCTGACATCACTCAGGCAATCAAGTGAAAGGACAATTTTCAATGCTTTCCTGAGTAGTTCTGAAAGTAGAAGATACATTTCCAGGTCTCAGATTTCTAGAGCTAAAGTATGACACTAACTGCTACAATACAGAGGAGTTCAGAGGCAACACCTCCACCTTCAGAGGAGTTCAGAGGCAACAGAGCCAGCTTGGAAAGAAAGAGTCTGAAAAAATGCAGGTGATAACAAAAAATTATAAACAACTAATGATATATAGTAATACAATAACATAGAACTGGTCTGTGGCCAAGTGCCCTACAAGCATATGGATCAGAAGTATTCCTTTCTAGTGTAAGATTCTGTCTTTAATCARAAGTACTCAGAGCTATCAGAAAAATAAACCATGCTGTGTCCACGTATCAGGTAAYGTTGTGCTTTCAGATTCCAAGGATGTGGCTCATGCTTCCCTGTGTCCATACATAGAAATATCTTCAGACTTGTGTCAGATGTTTGATATCTGCTTTTCAGGGAAAATTGGGTCAATTTGGGTCAATCTCAAGTACTGAGTAAATACAAGTACTCACAGTGGACTCCTAGCATACCACCTACCATAAAACATAGCGTCCCTAAGGTCTAAGGTGCRTTCCCGGATCTTGCTTTGTTCACATGAAAGCCAGCCACATAGTCAATATCTCTGTTTTTCTAAAAGACAGTGAGTTAAAATGCTTAAGAAACAAGCTCCCTATCCCCAACCTTTTTCCCGACTCCACTAACAACCTACAGAGTGAACAAAAGTTATTGAAAACAGCACGATTTCACACCCCCTGAGTTGCTGGGGGTTTTTTGGCTATAGTAGAGAATATTTTTTAATAGCTTCTTAGTTTATAATACTTTGTATACAATTRTTTCTGTGTCTCATCTCTTCTACTTCTGAAAGTCTGTCAGAGAGACCTGACAGTGATTTAGAGCAGTGTTAGAGAGGGGAGAAGAGTAAACTGTTAGCAGCACAATATCACTTGCTGTCTTGCTGAGGGGAGTGCTCTGTAAGATGTAAGATTTTGTGGTGTTTGAAGAAGAACTCTACCAGGTGGTCAATATGACATCTTATTCTTCAAAGAGGCAGGGAGAGCAATCACTAACTGCCAATTTCTTGTAATCCTAAAACACAAGAGAAAATGTTAAACTTGTATATCTGTCATAATAGACTTTAACTTTTAAGATATATGAAGAATTTAGACCCATATCATTAGTTATCATTATTAACAGCACCTTTAACTTCAAGYTGTAACCTTGAAGGCATTACCAGAGGGTGGTCTTACTTTAATTATTTTATTTTGCCATTGGTAAACATTGGTAACATTGGAAAGAAATAGAGGAGGAAGGAAGGAGGTGAAAGAAAATCTTGTCTCACAGGAAAATAAAATAAAATAAGAAGTGAAAYCAACAATATTAACAATACAGTTTAGGGAACTGTTCATAGAAAGCAGTAAATATACACACATGCAAGCCTACTGAACTACCAAAGAATTTTCAAATTAAATGTATCTTTAAAATTCAGTCTTTTTCAGTTTACTTTAAAATTATTTTCAAAATATAAAATTCTTAAAGAGTTTATATCTTTAATTTTTTTTTTCTGTTCAGAGCTATGGACGTAGATTTTTAAGTGGAAATTATTTGTGTGTTATGACTACTATTGTTTCATTATAGAATTTTATTTTTACAAATGGCTTTATACTTTTCTCTCCAGGAGATAAGAACAGTCACCGTGTGTTAGGCAGACACTGGAGCACTACTCCACACTGTCTGCTGCTTCTTCTCTGCCTTTTGTATTTCTGCAGTCTGTTGAGGGGCTCAAGAAATTACAGCATAGAAATAACCTGTTGCATGAGATRGAAATGCTCATTCAGTGGGTTATTCCCCAAATGGCCAGCAATTAATGTGTTATAGAAAATACATGCTTTGCCTTCTCAGCTAGCCTATTTTTGTAAAAAAAAAAAAAAAAACCAAAAACAAAAAAAACCCACCCTTCTAATTCCCTGCAGCTATAAACAATGTCAAATGATCTGTGGGCTACATTTATGCTGGTAAATAGAGTAGTCCTGAGGCCAGATTGCATGACGCGGCAACATCCGCCTCATGCAGAGCTTCCCCTTGGCTCCGTGCAGCCCCAAAGACATGAAAATTACCCTTTGGTCCACAATGTCAGAAACAACATGAGGACAGTCATGTGGTACATTGCAGTAAAGCTTTTCTACCAGGAAAGGTATAATAAGTTGCATGCCCTGGTATGTGGTCCGAAAGCAGAACGTGAGGTTTCAGACTTCTGGGAAAGCGTTGGGGGACTGTATAGGGTGTAGGATCATAGGTGGTGAATTGGACAGGCTAGCTTGTCCTGGGGAACATGCCTTTAGCTAAATAGCATGTACARCTTCAGGGAGTCTGTGCGTGAGCCTGTGCCATTGTTTATTTCCTAGTATAAACAGATACCACAGGCTACATGAAGCCTGTAAAGCAGTTGAGTATCATTGGATCAAAAGCCTTTTGATATGAATTGGGGTCAGAAGAGTAACCTTTTCTTTTGGTAGTTGCTATTTTTCCAAGCCTTTTCAAAGACAAGGAGCATTGCTTGCTCAGTCATATGCCTCTGGCCTGTCACTATCATCATATATCCTGGAGAAATTTCTCCACATCAAATAAAGTAAACCAACAAGTGGCAGATTTGATTTCAGAGGGAAAGAATCTTTATTTTTTTACTTCATAGCCTTCAAAATAAAACATTATAATGTGTACACCTTCCTCATATCTCAATAAATCCCATTTTTTATATTGACTCTGTTAGTGGTGTGACGTATAAATCTGGCTTTCAGTTCCATGCTTTATCTTAGTAAAATACTTTTGATAGAAGAGAGATATTTTCCTAGTCTCCCTGACAATATCTACTAGTTCTTTTATCCTCCAGCATGTAAAACAAAAGTCAAGCAAATGGTCTTGCTGTGGTGACTAAGAAAAGAAATGAATATCCAGCTTGGACTTTTGCTCTCCATGCTCTAATATCAGATGTCTAAAATATGTCCTAATAGTTATTCCACAGTCCTTTAATACCAATTTTAAAGTTTTTTAACTATGTGTATTTTATACCATTTTTCTGTATTTTTATATATATTCTGTTCTGTATTCTGATTTATACCAACATTCTTGTTAGTGATTTTATGATTATTTGCTTATATGGATTTTTTTTCCCCTCAAGATTTAGTATTTGGTTAGAAAGAAAGGATTCTAGTTTTTATCTTCTTGCATTTTTTCATCAATAAGTTCACAAGAGACCAGTGAATGGAATGATTGCTCGGCTGATTGTTGCACTGCAGCTCACGTACACTGACGCATGAATAATTTAAACTATGCTGGCTTGTCAGTATTGAATTTGTATGTGGTGTGAGGAGAGCACAGAGGGAGGTTTCAGATAAATTGTAGAGCAGAAAAAAAGAAAAAAAAAGTCTCCCAAAAGAGTGGATCAAGGGTGAAGAGAAAAAAAGGCTCTATTGTAAACAGAGCATCAAGAGAGAAGGGAGGGTAAATCCTATCATTCTTGTCAAGGAACTGTTTTGGATAGCTGGTAACTTTAAAACAAATTGCATCAGCCTACAGCATTGTTCATATCATCAGCGAGGAAAAGGAAAAGATTTTCTGAATTCAGTGGGAGTGAAACCATTTTGAAAAATGTTTTTCAAAAAGATGTTACTTTCTTTTCTTCTGAAATCATGACTTTAGATAGTAACAGTTTAATAGGACATGGTAACAAAAAAAAAAAAAAAAAAAATCCAGCTCAGCATTAGGAAATAATACACTCAAGGTTAAATGTCACTAATCTGTCAGTTGCTGTGATTAAAGAATGGAGAAAAACGGAACTTTGTTTTGTGGTTATTTCTAACTTTCTGAAATTCAGAAGTGCTTGGAAATCTCTAGTGAAGAATCAAGCAGGGAAATAGGTTTTCTGGGTGAAGATTTTATTGTGATCATTTATATATGGGGTCCAGGGAGTCTGTAAAAAGTATCAGACAGCAATCCCCTACTTTCAGGGTGTGCAGTCGCTTCTGTGCAATAAAAAGCCTATTGACTGAGTCCAACCTGCACATTTCACTGCCAGACTAAGTGACTGGGAGGATCCCACTGTGTAATTCCAAAGGTTTCTGTATGTACTGTAGCTAGTGCAACTGAACAGAAAAAAAAAAAAAAAAAAAAAAAAAAAAAAAAAAAAAAAAGGAAAGAAAAAGTTTAAAGAAGTCCAAGATATTCATTTGCAAATAAAAATAAAAAAGCTGGAGAGACGGCACAGCGAGGCACAAACGGTCCTGGAGGTTTCTGCAGTGCGTCGATGACAACTTT
>NW_020455093.1:1052434-1063158 GCF_003342845.1 Nothoprocta perdicaria
ATTCTATGAAATAAAGTAGCATCTGGACTGGGCTGTTTGCCTTTCCCTACTTACTTGTGTAGCCACTTCTCTTTTCTGTTTTGTCAAAATGAGGCATATCCTTTAGTGACACTAGGAAGTGGTTTTCATTTGCAATGATTTTGTTTCTCCATGCCTCAGACTTAAAATAGAGAGAGCAACCCTGTCTTTGTTGTGTTCTACCACAAGGTCTCAGTTATTTCCAGTCCTCTTTATCTCAATGTGTCCGATTAGCCTCAATAAGGGGTCAAACCAGATTTGTGGGTTTGGCTAAGGACTGACCATAATRTCTTTACAAAAATAAAATTCCATGAGATGTAAAATGTCAGGTCCCTCTAGCAATCACTGATGATTAAATGGCTTTTATTATCCCAGTGGAAGCTACATTGCTATGCTGCTGCATAGCTGATAGAAAAATAGTCTATAGAGGGTGAGAGAGACAGAGAATAAGCTTTATTTCTTCTTGCCCAGTATTAAGTACTCCTTACTTGCAAAAAAAAAAAAAAACACATAATGTGGGTGGTTGAGAAACTGTAGAAACTCCAGTGTGTTCCAAAACTGCTAAGAAAAGATGAGAACAATTAAAGGAAAAGAAAATAACAGTCCCAGTCATCTCTATGCTACAATTGGCATCCCACAGGATAATACTTACCTGAAGGTCTTTTCAAATGATTTTCCTCTTATTCTCTTATAATATTCCAGGTATATTTGAGACGAAGTATCACTTTGATTCCCTAAAATTCTTACTGATGGGGATACCAAGGCTTTTTTACATGCCACCTAAGTCTTAGCTTTAATATAAAAGGACTTCTGTATCAGAAATATACTTTCAATATTTTCTTTTCTTCTCTCAGTTCTGAAAAGAAGAGAAAAAAAGAAAAGAATATTAATACACCATACTTATGCTTGTTATATGGGGCTTCTTCTGTTATATACCAGACTTCTTCTCCAGTTGAGTCCAGTTGTCACAATTTGACTATGTTCTTACTGATAATTTATTTTGCCCATTATTACAGCTAACTCCTAAACTATTYCTGGAATATTCTGAGGGAAGAAACTGACACATGAAAAGAGAATGATAAGGATTTTTCTAAAAAATTAACAGTAGAGCCAGCTAAGTTTCACGGCTCATTACTTAGTATACTAACATAGTTGTAACCCATATATCCAGTGTATAGAATGGTGTATATTACTGATATTTCGGGTACTGTAAAGATAAAGGACTTCTCTGATTCAGGCTATAAGAGTGGCCAATAAAACTAGATCCACGTTACTGTTACATATGCCTGAATTATGTTGGATTATTTGAATAAGAAATAAAGGGAAGCTAGCTATAGTTGTAATGTTTCAATGATCTTAGTGATAGAATAAATCATAATTTTAGGTAAAAGAGTTATAAACCTAAAAAGTGCTGAAACAGACCTGGAACACACTGAAATATTTTTCAAAGCTACTGTTGTTCTTCTGATGCAAAATATTACTTTGTGTTTGTATTGAAGAAAAATGTTGCAACACACATATATGAAAACAYTCATTCTTCTAATATGTCAGGTGTCAAAAGCCCAAATTTCATTTAGGTAACCATTTTGAAAAAGGCTCTCTCCTCTTATTTTCAATGAGACTAGTTAGTTTGACAATATCTCTAAGCAGATAGATACTGCTGATTGCCATAATCTTTCCTAAAAGCTGCTAAAGTCAATTTTGTTTAATGGAACATGCTGAACATTTGAAAGAATTTTTTTTCTGAATTTCTGTGAACTCCACAGAAAAATTTTGCAAAGAACTTTGAACGTTCATTTTCTAACCTTACCTACGACATGAGAAGTAATGAATCATAAATGTAGACAAATGTGAGAAGTCTTAGAGTGCAAAAGGCAGACAGATTCTGGAAAATAAGAGATAGATAGGGAGGAGTAGATATGCTGCACCAAGAATGTTTAATAAGTCAAAATCATAATTTTCTCTACTTTTATTACACTACTTTTTATTACTCTACTTTTATTTTTTTCCAGCCCTTCTAGTCTTTCAAAAGCACAGCCACCACGTGTATGGCCCTGACTTGCAAAGCTGTTGTGAAAGGAGCAAGGGCTCATGTTTCAGTTGGATTCCTTGGGGCTCATACTGATTCACAGCAATCCCTAAAACWTTCAGGGACATGAGATGCTTGTAATCTGGAGAGCACAATAGGAGCTAAAAATGTCTTATGTGTGATTTTTTAGTGACTCTTGTCTTATGTAAGGTGAGAAATTTTGACCTCCAGACTGGAGGAAATTTTTTTCTGGTATAGTAAGAATGAATTCCTAAAACAAACACACACACACACACACACACACACACACACACACACACACACACACACACACTGTAAAAACCCTCATGTTCACTGTATTCAGCCTTTATATTACTCTATTAGATATACAAAAAGGTATTAAGATTGTGCACGTGCATCCTCAGTTCAGATGGATTGAACACATTGCATATACTTAAACCATCAGTCATCACATTTAAAATTCATACTGTTTTTCTCTTTTTCCTTTTCTTTTTTYTTTTCTTTTCTCTTTRTGACTTAAAATAAAACTCAATTTATTCCGATTCTGAACTTTCTGACTCAGGGGATTTTAAAACCGCTATGTACTTGAAGTACATTTTAAGACTAAACAGATGTGGAGGCAGGAGAAGAAAGTGCTGGTATTCATCCTGTCTTGCCTGCCATTTGGAATGTCAATAACAGTCTAATATCAGGAGAGGTGGAATGATGGCTGTGTAGGCTTTCTAACAACAGTACTTAGGCCTCATTTGATCTTAAAATTTACGACTCTAGAAATAGATGAATAAACTTACTTTAAATTATTCATCATACTGATCTTTTTTTCAGTTTATTTGCTTATCACAAAATATTTTTATCTCTTAAAAAATTATCTATCTGAAATTAAGGCTTCAAAATGTGTATTTGCAATAACTGCTAAACTGCAATAATTGCAATAACTTGGCTAAAGGTTTATGTAATTTTTCCATCTTTTTTTTTTTCTTATGGGAAATCTTTTTGCTCTGTTACTAGTATATTAATTTAACAGTTATCATTCAGCTTTCAAATACTTTTTTTTTTTTTTAGCAGACATGAATGTTGCTTAGAGGCAATAGAGCATTTTCACTTGTGACTAAGCCACACATTTTCTTTGCAAGTATCATATGATTTTAATTCAATTAACAACTGCTAAAAACTTTGCTATGCCAAAGACAGTATGATCTTCTGGTCACTGAACCAAGGACTGCATCTGTAATATCCTTTTAGAAGATGGTAAGAGAGTGCCAGTCTCAAGTGCTATAATAATGGGTTGTTGGGGATACAGTATTTAAAAAAAATGTTTTAGTATTTCTTTCAGCTATTTAAAATGCAATTTGTAGCCTTTGCCACCTTCTTCCATTAGGAAGTCTGTAGAAATAATTCATCCAGAATACTCTAGCTTATCTTTACCTGAGCTGCCTGAAGGTGGGAGTTTGACCATTCCTGATATTGACCATTCCTGTCATATTGACAGATTGTTTTTATCATTCGGACTTTCCTTAAAAAAAGTCATCTACATAATATCTAAAAGTGAATCTTGAACATTAGCAACTGTTTTAGCTTTGAATTTCTTATTATGATACAGAAGAATAATCAGTAAAGTAGAATTAAAGGGTTTTCCATGTGAACTGTTGCTTTTCTATATATTGATGCGCTAAAAGTATAAGTTATGTAAAGATATAGCTTGCTTTATCTTAGAAACTAGAAAGGGTCTCCTGTTTGTTAGTTTTTCTTTCAGCAAGAAAAATCTCCAGGTGCAACTACATGAGAATATCTATAGATTATGTAATCACACTTCTAAAATAATGGGTTTAGAGCGTCAGAGTCTGAACAGATGCTTAAGGTTAAGCATATGTGTAGGCGATTTATTGAATAAGGAATGTAACCAGTATTCAGTTTAAGGAACTTTCATTATGAGAGCACACAGTAAATTTTTGGAGAGTAGATTAAGAATACTTGCCTATCCCATTTACCTTCTACAATCTGTCTGAGCACCACTTTCTGGTTAATTTTCATCTTCAAAGATATAATTCAGAGGAGACATGCAGGGACACTCCATTTTACAGGAATAAAGAAACAATGTTTTGGATACTTCATTTCAATTCACATTTATCCCCATTTCAATCTGTAGTAGATACCAGTTCTGGTCTTGTACTTGGATATTTAAGAACACTGTTGTTTATTTCATGCTGAGAGCAGAGAGAACAGTCACCAGGCTTTTTATTACGCAATTGTGAAAAATGTTGTACGTAACCTCTGTCAATTTAAAACAACCATCTCCCTGGGATCTTGGAATGTCAAAATACAGTATAAAGATTGCTTTATCTTTGATTCTTAAAGAGCTTGGCAAATGAAAACTTTGACCTCTAAAGAGACATTCAGAAGCAGATATATGACATTGAAAGGGAAGCCAGCGGGTGACTTAAACTGTCACTCTGCTCTGACATAGGTGTGTTACTAAATAGACGTTTGCCAATCACATGCTTGTGGATAGAGAAGAGACCTCCCATCTTCTATAGTCTATCCTTTCTAGTTTTTCCATGTCTCTATATGGATTTTTTTTTTTTTTTTTTTTGCTTATAGTTGATTCAATAATTTCTTCCTACAAAGAAATTATTCTTTATTGTTCTTATTCTTCTACAAAGGACTACTTCATGCTTTACTTCCATGGGATGTTGAAAACATAATTAGTATTTCATTTTATGAAAGGCAGAAGAATGCGGGAAGTGTTCAGTAAATACATTTATAAAGATATATGCATATATAATATAATCTACATTGACTTTAATTCCCTAACATTATACCACATACCATACACTGTGATGCCTACACCAGCCTCCTGTGTGACTGGTGACTATAGCAGCTCCCATTGCCCCTACGATGTTCCCAGGTAGCACCCCATGTAGTGCTTAGCTGCTTAGATGGGTTACTTAGAACTAAATATTTTGCTCTGACTTAAAACACAGGAAAGACAATATGTTTCTACGTGACAAATAATTGTCTGTAGAATTCACTGATATAGTATGCTATTGATAACAAATGTGAAATTGAATTTTTAAATAGTCATTAAGCCAATTTATGGGCAAAGATTCATCAAGGGTTATTAAATTCACTAGCAAGATGAAACGTCATCCTGAAAATAGCCACAAGCTGGGAGAATATGATATGGGTCTGTTACCAAACATTTTCTCTCTTCTCATAATGGCTATTGTTAGGACATACTTTGGACTGTATTTTTTTCTTTTTTTTGTCCGATCCAGGATATCTTCTTTTATCTCTTGTGTTTTATGTCTTATGTCTTTATTTTACGTTCTTAGCTGTAAAAATAATAACTTTAAAAATGCTTTTTGTAACATGCTTCAAGACATTTCTCTGCAGGAGCTAAGGTTTTTCATCTCAAAGTAGAATCAAAATATCTGAACAAATGATACAATTGCTTGTTTGAAGAGTTTGAGGAGTCCATATGCATATTATATATTATRTGCACAAAAGATAGATAATACATATTATGCATATTTGCACAAAGGTATGTAGGGGGAGCAGGAGATAGAGAGGGAGAATGTAATTGGCAGATATATAAAACACTCTTGCCAAAGAAATTCTCTATTCAAATGAGTCCTATTAGTTATGAAATATATTCACTAAGTCATAAAATAAATAATGCTATCTATCGCAAATTGTTTATTGACAATATATCCCATGATTCTGCTTTGATTTTCTACGGAGAATTGCTTTTGAATGAATTGCAGTTTTAATTCAGTCTTTCTTTACCTCTCAGGGGAAAGAAAAAAGACAAAATCTTTTTAAAAAATTATATGTTTAGATTACATGTACCTTTTGCACTTGTGTGAATGTATGAAGGAATGAATGGATAGATTCATATATACATAGATTTACATGAACAGATGTACATTTGAGTACGAGAAATTGAAAACTGAAACTATATTCCTCCCCAGTCCCATTAATATTTCAGCTTTAAGTATAAGAATTTCCTCACTGAAAAACATGACTCAGTTAATGTAGCAGTGACCCAAGCAGCTTGTAACTGCTTGTAGCATGTAACCCAAAGGCAGCTTCATGAGCACTTAGAGCTCTTGCAGAAATATATGTCCCAGCCACAAATTAATTAAAAGGCAGCAATTTCAATTATTTCAAAAATGACAGGAGGATATATATATATGCAGGTTCTCCAGCTGTAATGTAATCCTTAATTCAAAAAAGTTTCTATTTTTGCTTCAAAAAAATAGATTCTATTTTTTCTTCATCCATTTTATAATGTTGATAGACATAGACAATTGTGACTTACACGTTTCTGATGGATCACTAATTCCTTTTTTTTTTTTTTTTCCTGTTGATGTCCTCTCAGGGATATGACTTTAATCTTGAAGGACTTAAATTTGGTTTCACTATGGATCATATGCCATGTCAGATTCATGGGTTAACTAACTACATGCTATCCACATACAAATATTTTCTTTGTCTAAGCATGTGTGTTTTAGCCAACAATAAAATAGTGTTGACTCTGAGCTTATTGAAAAACAAACCAATTCTGGAAACTTCTACAGCTCTGAGTTTTCTTTATAATTAGGATTAAGTGAGGGTTGCTTAGCTAGCTTGGGAGATACAGCAGAAAGTGCAAGATAAATGCAAATTTATAAAAGTCAATRGTCACTTAAAATAAATACTTCCAAATCAAAACCCTTAAAAATCCACTGATACTTAAAGTTTTTATTCAGATAGGCCAATTTCATTTTTCAAATTGTATTCTGAAAAAAAGAGAACCCTTCATTAAGAAGAGTCTACATTTTTTGGTCCAAATACCAATGATTAAGTAGACAGAAAAGACAGATGATACTTAGTCTGCTAAGTCTGCTTAGCCCAAGTGGCTATTTTTGTATGCGCAATATTTCATAAAATATATGGGAAAATATTGATTCTTTTATGTAAAAAAATGGAAAAAAAATCATGTAAGTTTGAAAAACAGTTCTTATTTATATGTTTATTGTTTCTTCTCCACTGCATGCCAAGACTGCCAGCCCTCAAAGGGAACAATATAGATGTGTAGTCTATTCATAAATCGGAGCAAGATAAACTCAATATTTTTAAAAGAAAACATTGAATAAAGACTTGAAATTCTAGTCCTGAAAGAAGAGAATTATGTCACATCTAAACTAGTTTTTCTATAACTGGTAGGAGTTTCAAAATGTGAACAAATTTTCCTTGATTCAGTTATGTGGTATAACTATCATTTTTAGATATTCACACTTCTATAAGCATTCTGTAGTGATTTTTCAGCTTTTTTATTCATTTTTATGTYCTCACAAACAGCCTAGGGCTCTGGACACAACATAGGAACTCCCATGGAAGACAATTTCTGAGATTAAAATAATCTCAAAACAACTCCATTAAATCCATTAAATTCCCTGCAGAGAGGGACCTCGGTGTCATGGTGGATGACAAGATGACCATGAGGCAGCAGTGTGCCCTGGTGGCCAAGAAGGCCAACGGGATCCTGGGGTGCATTATGAAGAGTGTCTCCAGCAGGTCGAGGGAGGTGATCAGCCCCCTCTACACAGCCCTGGTGAGGCCACATCTGGAGTACTGCGTCCAGTTCTGGGCTCCCCAGTACAAGAGGCATGTGGAGCTGCTGGAGAGAGTCCAGCGCAGGGCTACMAGGATGATCAGGGGCCTGGAACATCTGCCCTATGAGCAAAGGCTGAGAGAGCYGGGCCTGTTCAGCCTGGAGAAGAGAAGGCTGAGGGGGGACCTGATCAGTGTGTATAAATACCTCAAGKGAGGCAGTGAGGAGGAGGGGGCCGGCCTCTTTTCAGTGGTGGACAGTGATAGGRCTAGAGGAAACGGCCACAAGCTGAGGCACCAAAAGTTCCACAGGAACTTGAGAAAACACTTCTTGACAGTGAGGGTGTCAGAGCCCTGGAACAGGCTGCCCAGGGAGGTTGTGGAGTCTCCTTCTTTGGAGATCTTTAAAACCCGCTTGGACACAGCCCTGTGCCATGTGCTCTAGGTGACCCTGCATGAGCAGGGGGGTTGGACTAGATGACCTCTGAGGTCCCTTCCAACCTTAAGCATTCTATGATTCTATGATTCTATGATTCTATGAAATCCTATGAACTGTAGTTGATTCTATAATAGGAGCAGAATATGCAGTTGATATTCGTCTTGCAAGTAAAAGAAAAGTTGATATTCATCTTCTAATTCAAAAGAAATTTGACTAGAATGTCTCTCTTATTAGGAGAAAGCAGATGCTGTTGATAAAAAATCTGAATTTTAGGAAATTGTATTATATGAACGTTAGCTTTATAATCACATGTCTCCCAAAATAATTGGTGGTCATAGAAGAAATTGAGCCTGTGTTTCTGTCTTATTCAGTCTGTGATTCTTGGTCTACTAAACCAGTTTGGGTTTTCTGCCTAGAAATCAGCCTTGCTTAAATAGGTTTTATAACTTTGATGCACATTTGGCAATATTAGAAAAACGTATTTAGTGGTATCCTCMCTTATAAACAAATGCATGCAAGTATAACTAGGAACAAAAGCATAAAGAATGTAAGAAATGTTCTTGTAAGAAGAAATAATGATATAATAGTTATTACAGAATCTTAACACAACAGCTTTTGTGACAAGGATGTTAGTAATGTATGTATTGTATCAATGTGAGAGGAAGCTGGAAAGGAATTAACCTACAGTCTATACTGAATGTATGGGAGGACAAATATAATCAACTGTGACGGGATAATGAAGGCAACACTTAGGGTTTCTATATGAGATTAAGAGAAATGAAAAGCTCCAAGCTGGAAGAGTAAGTAAAGTACTAGCAAAATTTTAAGATAAAAGTCACAAAATCACATAAAAGGAGGATTTAATTGGTCAWTTTTTTACTGTGGAAACATTACAAAACAAAACAAGTTATGTATGTGAGTGCTGGGGTTTATTAAAATTTTATGTTTAAGGAGTGGAAAGAGCAGGTGGACATATGTTTAGATTAGTGTATGACTAATAGAAAGAACGTACAGATTATGAATGTTCTGAATGCTTACAAATAAATATACCAAATTAGAAGTTAGGTAGCAGGATATAGAATATGGGTATCTAACAATGCAGGAGCTAGTTAGGGGGAGTATGGGAAAGTAAAATTTCAACTCACTACATTTGTTAACTTTTTCTTTTGCCTGAACAAACAAGATCAGTACATGTCTCTAATGCAGGAGGAAGAAGTTTTAGGAAGTGAGCAGTTCATTTTGAAGACAACTTGTCTTCCTCTCATATAGGCAGGATAGATGCAGGACAGGATAAATCCTGAAAGACAGGACAGTTGGCAGATCCAGTGCCTATCCTTTTTTTTCTACCCAGCCCATAAGAAAGGAAATCATTAGTAATTCGTATAGAGGCAATAAGCATTGTAACTGTATTTATACAGAGAATATGTAGGATGGAGGCTGTGGGTGAAAACCCAGAAGGTACTTTGAGGTAAATACTTTTGAAAGTCACTATGACAGATACTGTGTTTACAGTCCTTTCGCTGAATTGTATACGCACTTCCCTTATATCACACTTAATGAGTGGCCTAGATTCCATGGCCAAAGGTGTTAAGAAGTAAATTGATTAAATTCAACAATAGATTATATCACATTGAATGCAGAAAAGGCAAACTATCCAGTAAGAATACATAACAACAGAGGAAGAATGAGTGATAAATAGAGTGAGGGTTAGTTAAAGAAATGAAATACAACAATGAGTCATATACTGAGTATAGAAGAAGGAAATGAGCACCCAACAGACCATCAAAGCATCAATGAAAGCATGTGGTAACCCATACAGGAAGCAGATGAGACCATTAGGAAAATATAGTGTTTCATACCATCTTAATGCTTTGTTGATAATAAGCTGTCTAAAATAGTGGGAAATAGACTTATAGATAAATATATTTAAATGAATGCTTAGGAGTGATGATCTGTACACTCTGTTATCTCATGGTTAGATGAAGGTGGCCAAATTATTCAGGAAAACAACAGTTAGGCCTATTTTAATATGGATGTACAAAGAAAGGAACTACAGTGTTTAGCATCATCAGCAAACTAAATTTGTCTTGTTCTCTGCTTTACAGGGTTATGATGTAATTCTGATATTGCCTGCATCTCAACTTTTTGCTCATATAGTCACAATTCTGTATGTACTTCTAAAATAAGATTCAGTTCCTTTGTTGACATAAAACTATTAATAGCTTTAATTAACAAGGTCTTGTAAGCTTTTCTGTCTGCTTGTACTGGGAAATATATAGACAAGTTGCAATTATATTGTCCAGGCATCTGAAAGATAGTGTGTTTATATATAAGAAAACCACAATTACAGAGATATTGTTAGGGCTTGGTACTTTCTAATGATGTATGTACTYGAAATCAATATGTGCTGATGGAAGCAAGGGCTGGCACATTTCAAACCTAGCAGGGTGAAAAAGTACTGCATAGGTTTGCCCTGCACCTGCAGCTTTATTATTCTGAGCAGTGATGTCAGCACGTCACATAAGTTAAACAGCCTTGCATTTGTCTGGGAATTGCCTGAAGAGAGCAAGCTGATCTCCTCTCCTCTCCTCTCCTCTCCTCTCCTCTCCTCTCCTCTCCTCT
>NW_020455093.1:1064732-1067049 GCF_003342845.1 Nothoprocta perdicaria
ACCTCTCTGGGCAGCCTGTTCCAGTGCTTTGTCACCCGCACAGTGAAGAAATGCTTCCTTAAGTTCCTGTGGAACTTCCGATGCTTCAGTTTGAAGCCATTTCCTCTAGTCCTATCACTGTCCACCACTGAAAAGAGGTCATATACTGTATTTTATATCTATTATGAGATGTTGATATTGTCTGCTATCAGATATGCCACAATGAACTTGAACTTTTTAGAACTTGATAGCGGATGCAAAATAAGAATAAGGCTACTTATATATATTAAATTCCACATGGCTGAAAAACTGCTTATTTCCATAAATCTTACTACTAAATCTTACTACAGACTGCTTTTCTGTAAGTGTTTTCACAAGATTAGGTTCTTCCATACCCTAAATGCCTGCTACCGAATAATAAACCTGCTGCACAAGGGCAAAGTATCAAGATACAAGTGAAAATATACCCAATTTCAATGGACTCTTTTCTATGTGACAGCTATTTAGTTTGAAGTATTTGGCTATTTTGCATTCTAAACTCTTCTCCATGACATAATTTCAGAGCAGAGGCAGTAATTTTATTGAAATAACTCCTAGTCCTAAGATTTATGATAGAAAACTGGTTTCAGTAACAGACGAACCATAGCAGAACTCCATTTTCAATGCATGCAAAATACTGAGCCTTCCTGTGATTTAGTGCAAATTTTGGTGACAGAGGATGTATTGGTAGTTCCTAATATACCATACAGCTGAGTTGTGGAAATCTTCATCTTTGGATGCTGTATTCAGTGAAAGCTTATACTTACTGGAACAGATTGAATGAACTCACGGAATGGAAATATACTGTGGTTTATTAAACACTGACAAACAACTTTTGGCAGAGGAAATTCCTAGTCCACACATAATTCGAGGCTAAGAGAGTACTTACTAGAAGTGTCCTTGCCTTCTTACACTTAACTCTAGGCGCTCACTTCTGGTCATTGTCTTAGAAGGGATATTGGGTTAAAGACAATGAATATTGCTACTCTCATGAGTGCAGAACTGTGCTCAGTAAAAGCTACTTATAGCATTGTTTGTGAACACCTGCACTTCACTGGCAATTATCTCATTATCTCTATGTGTGATTCTATTCTGGTCCTGACATTGCACAGTAGTACATGAGAGTCCTTGTATTAGTAAGTGAGAAACTGATTTTTCTGGCTGTGAAGAAACAGAATCTTAGAGTGATCCATTTGCTGATGGAGAGGGGATTTGAAATGTTTTCAGATTTTTTTTTTCTACTTTGACAAAAAATGATTCTGTGTGATAACTCTTACTGTTTTCTGTGTGCAATGATGATTCTGTGGCMGGATTTTTACTGTTATGCTCCCTTGTCCACAACAGTCATAAAAGCAGACCTCATATTTTCCTTGGYTTCTTTGCAGTACTACAGTTAACATTCACAAAAATGTTAGCATCAGGAAATCCAGTCAGATGTTGGTCAGAATAGATTTAAAAAAAATAATATGCTTATGGAAATTTACAGAATAGAAAACAGAAAGAAATCATTCTGAAAGATATTCAGTTGACAGGATGTCGTTCAACAGATTCTACAAGTTGTTCCATATAATTAGCTTAGGCTGTAAAGAGTGGTATATGGAAAGGCAATTGCTTTAACATATTCTCTAGCAGAAACAATTTGGCTACTGATTGACTGCTCTTCTTCCTTAGAAACAGCACATTATGTAACATTTCTCAGAGAAGAGCATGCCTTCCTATTGACCTTCATGCAGCTAAATCTCCATTAGTGATTTTCTTAGGGCTTTGTCAAGATGCATGCTTTGCTTCTGTATTTGAATTAAGTAAAAACAAGCAAACAAAATCTTTTCTTTTTTTCTATTATTTGTTAAAATAATTTTTTTATCTTTTTTTTTCAGTCTCTCTCAAGAATTAAATCTATTTCAAAGGATACCTTTATTCTGTGGTGTGTATCTTAGAATTGCATAACCACTCTTAAAACTGCTTGAATCATATATGCAGAATTTTGGAAACAGATTCCTATAAATAGTTCATACTGGTACCACAGTGGAAGAGCTCTTGGAGTGAAGCCTAGTTAGCTAGTAAGCCCACTGCTCTTACATCAAGCAATGCCTATTCTGTGAGCAAATCTGTATGATTTATTTGTGTCCACTGTTCTCTTTTTTGTCCTTCTGCCTGTTAAATTGAATGGGCATAACTCAGTGCATGACAGAAGTATTTTCTCAGAAAACATTTTTGTAGAATCTTAGCTAGAAATTATGTTAATTAAACTGTATAGCTTGCAAAATGAATAGAATATATTTGATGTGTTAAATATAAT
>NW_020455093.1:1067244-1093093 GCF_003342845.1 Nothoprocta perdicaria
GTGTGACAACCAGGGGATCAAGCCTGGTCAACACAGGTTCATGAAAGGCAGGTCCTGACTGATCAAYGTGGTCTCCTTCTATGAATGGATGACTCGCCTAGTGGATGAGGGAAAGGCTATGGTCCTGGTCAACTTAGACTTCAGGCTTTGACACAGTCTCCCACTGTCTTCTCCTGGAGAAGCTGTCAGTTCATGGCTTAGATAGGTAGATTTCTCGCTGAGTGAAAAACTAGCTGGATGGACAGGCCTAGAGAGTGGTGGTGAATTAGGTTAAATTCAGCTGATGACTGGTCATGAGCAATGACCCCCAAGGGTAACTTCTGGTCCAGTCCTTTTAAATCTGGGGGAGGGGATTGAGTGAATCTTCAGAAAATTTGCAGATAACACCAATCTGGGAGGAAGTGTAGATTTTCTTGAGGGTAGGAAGTATTTACAGAGAGATCTGGACAATCAGTGGGCTGAGGTCAACCACATGAGGTTCAACAAGGCCATGTGTCAGATCCTGCACTTCAGTCACAACAACTCCATGCAAACTACAAGCTTGGTGTAGAGTGACTGGAAAGTTGTGTGTCATAAAATGATCTAGGAGTGTTGGCTGGCAACCAGTTGAACAGTTTTTACACAGAGTCTTGACCTGAAGGAATTCAATGACATTTAGCATTAATTTTGTATGCAAAGACTTTTGATACAATGTCATAAACATGATTAACCATATTATCATGCTAGTCTTTCAAGTATATTTGGGCATTCTGAGAAAAATATCAAAAAACTCTTTAATTTTATTGAATTGAGACACCAAGTTACCAAAATTTCACATATCTTTGTCATGGTATTTTAATGGCATTTGGTGGATATGAAGTGCCAGCAGAATTAGATATTATTTGAGAAGAAAATATATATAAATTAAAAAGCTGTGCTAGTACGCTGTTTGTAGATCTCACTTTGACAGCATGATTGTAAATGTATCATCTTTGCTACTTTGAAGTTTTAATGTCATCTTCTTTCATTTATGTCATTAAATATATATGCTGCTGAAGGTTAAAGGCTTTCATGATATCTTGCTTGAAAAATAAACATTTTGCAACTAGCCAACTGTTTATGAATATGCATTTGAGTAAGACAAGTATATTACATTTTTATTTTTGGCATGATTAACAATGATATGATAACAGATAAAGTTTATGTTTAGAGGAAGAAGGAACAGATGAAAAATTGATATAAAAGGATCTATAATTCAAACTCTATCATCAGATTTAACAATTCCTTTACTCTTTTGGGAGAAAAGAAGAAGTCTTTAGTATATTTTGCTAACAGATCTGGCAAGTACTTAGAATCATCTCTGAAAGGAATTTTCTTATTTCAGGTTTGAGAAGGGCTGTGGGAAAAAAAACACTCATTAAAAAAGAGAAAAAAATGAAAAAAAAATCTACAAAGTAGATGGAAAGAAAACCTGAAAGTAGTGGTTTACTAACTTTTTTATTATTATTTTTCATTTTTGATACAATCTTTATTTTCAGAAAGCTAAAGACTGATTATCAATCCTAAATCCAGTACAAAACCTTTGGGTCATAGGAAGAAAGCTACAACAATATAACTAAAGCTTGTAATTGTGATGCRAAGAAAATAAGCAGTTTAATTTCCTCAGGGCAATTTTATTAGGGTAAGTATTGCTTTGGGCAGTAAACATAATTATATATGATGCTATCAGTTATTGACTTTGATTAGTAAATATGCTTTATTTACTCTTTGAGGAAAGAAGCGGAAGCTTTCCTCTAATAATAATTGTTTTTCAGTTATTCCATATTCTTGAAATACCAACTAGGCTAGATATACTTAGATGAATTTCCGTACATCTTACCTAATGATTGCAATCATTTATAAGCTTTTAATTTATTTTCTTTCTAAAAGTAAAGCTAAACACAGAGCCTCTGGATGAAAATCTCCATACTATTTGATCTGTGTCACTTGATATGAAAACTAATGGAAAATCTTTTTATTTTTATTAAATAATTTTTTATTAAAAAAAATAAACTTTATTTCACTTTAAGTTAGCATTATCCAATACTGATACACTAACTCTCAAAGAAAATCAAATATCTTCTGTACGATAATACTTAAAATATGACGGCATGATATGACTCATTGAATTTAGCCAGCAATTTACAAACTACTTAAATTTCGTGGAAACTCCCTTTTGCTGCTGTCAGCCCAGAACTCTGACAGTGTCCATTTCTGTCTCTTTTAAGGTGATTCTGACCTACCCATGGAGACTGCCAGTGTGCTAGAATTTTGATTTCATAGATTTCCAATTTTAAAAGACTACTCTGTATCCTTCTGAGAATTTAACCCAGCTTACAGATGTGAAGATAGGGATCCCCAGGCATTTTTCTTCACATGTTTGAAACCTTGGAAATCGCATTGCCTATGAGAGAAGGCACCACCACGTGTCGTCTTGTTTTTACCTGGAAGTTTCATTTCAGCACTTTTGGAGATTTTTTTTTTTCTTACATATTTCTCTTATGTCAAGTTTCCAAATATTACCAGTGAATTCCTCTCTTGTCTTTGCCCACTTTTTTGCCCTCAAACCTGGATAACTTACAGAAAGAAAGACTAAATGGCTAAAGAAATGCCCAGGAAGACACAGCCTGATTTTAAGGCCATCACAACTAGCAGTGTGTTTATATGCACACCACTGAATAAGCGAACTCAAGGTTAGTTTTCAGCTTGTGACTTTGCTTGTTTCCTCTGTAATCTGACAGAAGATATTTTCTAACTATCTCTGAAGATACAATACTTTATTTCCTGTTTCAGGAAAGCATGTGCCCCTATTTCTCCTTTTTTTTTTTTTATTCCCTTTCATATCTTGTTTGTGTGCTTTTAAAATACTACATGCATCTACTGGAGATCATACCTTCATCACACCCTCTGCCACAGACTGCTGTCTGTTACGACTTACCTAATTTCTGTAGTGAGATACAGAATTTTTGTCCCTGAATGTCATTTGGATAATAACTCTGGGAAGTTATTCTGGCATATTTTTTTTCTTAAAATGTGAGCAGTCTTTATTTTTTTTTCCAGCAAGCTCAGAGAATTATGATTTTTTCTAATTTTTCTAGAGTCTCATCTCAGCCCAGTTCAGGGCCATCAATCACTGCCCTGCAGTGCTGCAGTGCTGCAACCTGGCTCTTGCCTGGCCACAGGACATCCGACCCCATCTCTATCCCCAGGCACCTACTCTCTTCAGATTGGGGCATAAGCCCTGGTGTCCTTTCCCCCCACAGTACCTGTACACAGTACATTTTTACTGTGTACATTTACAAATGTAAAAATGTACCATTTTTACTAGGATTCATAGAATACAAATTCATTGGAGATTCTGCCTTGACCAACTTTCTCTCTGAGGTCAAAGATTAAATATGCCTTGAAGACACTCAGAGAGGAGTGGGCAGCCTGCTGAAGCGAGCCTGCTGGTGCACGTAAAGGCTACATCAAAGATGCAGACCTAGACAAGAATACCAACGAGAACTGTGCAGGCTGCTCCGACTGCAGTTACTTTCTCCAGATGCATAATCTTCTGTATTCTGTGCTGTTTTCATATTTCAAATGCATATCCTTCTAATGAAATTTCTTCACATTCTGTGCTTATTTCATTATCTATATAAAAACTGTATGTTTCTGTTTTTTTCTTTATTAGAGATTTCTAAGCTTCAAATTATATTTAATCTAAAGACTTATTGAGAAATAAATATTTARTTGCTTAAAATACTAGTTTTCACATTTTAGCATTCTATAAAAGAGGAGTAAGAACAATAATAGCTGAGAGTTTCTAATCACTTCACTCTCTGACAAGGTATAACTTTATGCAGATTTAGTGTGTATTGTTAAAGGAATCCTTTGTGAATATATTTCATGCTTTATTTCATTTCTATAACTTTGCTAACTTAAAAAAAAGTGACTACCATGCATCATATAAATACCATTAACTTTCTAATGTTCATTTCCAAAAAATTCACAACTATCCAAACWGTCTGACTCTTGTTAACAAGATTTTACATGGGTTGGGGGTTAAATTCTAAACAGATTTGCTCTTTGGAGTGAGATGCAATATTGTCCTCTAATAAATCAGAAAAGAGGTCACACACTTAAAGAACAACAGTTCTTTAAGTTGCAGTGCTTAAAAAATGTGTGTAGTTTCTGTCATTAGCATAATTTTTCATTCCAGCTCATACTGAACAAGGTCTTGGAATATGAGGACATACTGGATAAAAAAGTTTTATTTTAACATGAATTGTGTTATGGAAGAGTGGAGACTGTTTGTCCAGTTCATGTCACAGATATTTCAGCATAAAGTTAAAAAAAATGAATATGACTTCCTTTCTCCCACACTGTAAAACTTAAGGTCTGATTTTCCTCTATGTGCTTATTACAGGTATATTCTTTATTGTACCTTTTTTTTTCTAAAAATGTTCTATATTTTCTCATATGTATTTCCCATTTTGTTTATAACTAGGCATCCTACACTAAAGAATCTGACCTGTGAATTCTCACCTTAGCAAATCCAGACATGTCTTTTAAGGACAGTGATGTACTTTTGCTGCTGCTCACAGCAGCAGCACACAGTCTCTGAGAGCCATCTCAAGCAGCAATTCAAAGAGATGTTTGTTCTGAGTGACACTAGACACTTTATACCCTACTATTGTATATTTTCTCTGGGTATTTCAGTCTCTTCAAGTACCCCTTGATGCAATCTTCCTGATTACAGCCTACATGATTTCATGATTGATGCAAAATATCACCTATTTCAAATATCTTTCAAGCAGTAAAAAAGTGCTATGCTTCAGTCTAATATGCTTACTTTCACAATTACCATAAAAAAAAATTACGACCTTTTCCTTAGTGCTTGTCATTTGATTTCCAAAATGGAAGAAAGAGATTCTAACAGAATAAAGACAGATTTTGTATTTGTGGTTTTGTTTCTTTCAAATCTAGCTAACTTTCCCAGATTAATTTTACTACTGATTAATATAAAAGTGAAATGTATTTCAATCTCTACTGTACTGTGCCTCGTCTATGCACGGAAACACACGCACAGAAGTGTAAGTCTAATTAAACACATCTCACTGCTCATTCTTCCCTATTGTGTGGCTTTGAAATGCTTTCTCTCAACCCTTGAAAGTGTGGACCTGTTGCACAGGTCCTAATAAGAGTCCTAATAAAAGTACTGGTAGATGTCTTAGATAAATACTTTGAATATTCCTCCATGCCTGCCTTCTTGCTGTGGTGTCTCTCTGAATAAGGGTCACATGTTCTATCCTCTCATATTAATGTGTCTTACCTGTAATATCTAACTTTGAACAGGATCTTGAGCCTTCTTTCACAGAGACCTGAGCTATTAATAAGCCTATGTTATATGCTGAAAGAAGATAGAGTAGCTACAATTCATCTCATTTAACTTTGGATGTTAGAGATAGCAAACTGATACAACCTGAGCTTTCTTCAGTCAGTGGACAGAAACAGTCACTCCCAGGGTAGGATTCATCTCATATATCTGGAACTCATATTGAGTCTAGTTTATGCATTCTAGATTTGGCATTGTAGAGGTTATCTAACCTAAAGGAAAAATCCCTCTCCAGGAGCTCTGCAAGGAGAAATCTGACAAACAGATGGGAGAGCAAAGCAGCTTCATATCACACCTACTTGGTGATATCACTTCAAGGAGGAAAAGCAAAAGGAGCACAAAACTGTAAAAAAGATTGTGCAGACTAATGAGTTTTAATGCTTATATTAACATTAAAGTAAGTATTTAGTTTAAAATCTTGTATTCTGAATTTAATTAGGAATATGCACATCTATCATGTGCAGCATTATTTCAGGAAAAGTGAAGCAATCAGTTTATGTATTCTGGATAGAGTTGTCAAGGCCAGGCCTCAGAAACTTCTGAGTTATTTCAGTGTATACGGTAGCAGTCTAAAGGAGGTAGTCCTACAGTCCTACAGATGCAGAATGAGAAGTTGAAATGAAAAGGCAGCCTGATGCAATGTATAGGAATTGGATTTTGGAGCTGAGAAGTGTCAGGGTGGGGAGCTCATTTCAAGCATCTCAGATTATTTTGCTGATTAAGCTCTACATTATGTCCTACCTTCTCCCCTCTCTATCTCCTTTTACATGTACCCTATACCTGCAGCTAAATGCACAACCATTGCCTGGATCCTGACTGTATCGGTGGCAAAAACTTTGACTTTTATTTCTAAGACTATTTTACGGTACACAGGAAGGAAAAACCTCTTTTGCAGTTCTGGGCAACCAGCATTTCTTTGAAGCTTCTACTTTAGAGTGTGACATTGCAAAGATTTTTCAGTTAGAYCAACAGGAGATTAAATCACAGATTAGACAGATGTTTCATTGAAGTTTGCATGAATGAGTGATGTACTTGTGAATATCTAACAGGTAAGAGACTTATTTTTATCTGATGTGTCACCTAAACAACTCCTGTAGTGACCATGTCCTGTGGAGGCTTGGCAGAACACATTAGACTAGAGTGAATCACAAAAAGCTATTTAAAAAGTGACATTATAGAAACTACTATCACCTTCTAACTGACTTGCTTGAAGTAAAGGAACATAGTAGTGTATTCATGCAAAAGATACATCAAAGAGTTCATAAGCACTGTGGCATCATTCTTGTGTATTTCACTGTTCATTGTGTTCAGTCTGAAAACACAACTAGATGCTAAGAAAAACACAGACAAAAAGAGAAGCAAAATAGGGGCAAWTWTTTTTTTTTTCTAGAGGATTTCCACCTGCTTTCAGACACACCAGTTCCAGTGCATTTGAATATACAAAGGATTTATGCTGTGAAGAAAGTTTGTATTGCTTTGGTTCAGCAAATCCGGAGGTGCTCTGCAGTTGCTGTGGTACAAGCTTTCAGCTGTATAGTTKCTTCTACAACTGCTTCTATTTCTGCAATGTGACTATAGAACCTCTGAGTCTTACAATAATAATTTTAATTGGCTTTATTACATTGGTTTTGGTCTATAGAATAATAAGAAAAAAAGTCTAAAAGACTGACAGATCCAAAAAGAGCTGCAAGGGAATAGTTCTGAGTAATGTAAATTTAAATGTAAAAGTGATAATGGATTTAAGTTTCAGAGGTAAGTAGTATTTTACATCTGAATCTTATTGCTCCAAACAATCATTGGAACATTATAGTTTTGCATCAACTCATTCTTTACAAAAATGCAAAAACTTTTTCATTGCTGAAAATGTTGAGCTGAAAATGTTTAGACCTACAACTCATTGGGAAAGGCAGCATTTCCAACAGTATAGAACAACCATTAAATCTGCACTGATTGACCAGCATTACCCTATATGGAGGAGAACGACCTATGAATTTAATGATACACTATATTTTGTTCCTCAAAGACAATCCAAGTATCAGTCAGCATGAAGCATATCTGACTGGATGATAGCACATAATGGAAAAACTTACATGAATCATTCACATACTGCTTGATTTCTCTTCTTTATTTTCAGACTTTCTGTTCAATAATAGGCTAATAATCTCCATGAAAAACAGTGAGTTTATAATAGTCTTTGAAAACTAACAGATATAAACCATAGGAGTGAAAGAGTCAAAAAAAGCAGGATAAAASTCACAAGCGAGTTCTAAAAGGACATATCATGTCTCTTTACTGGAAGATACAAGTTATCTCATGTCAGGAGTTGAATTCTATCGCTTATTCTAGGTCCTTTCAGKATAATTATTCTTTACAGTCTGCAGGGTCTTTGATGATTAAAAGTAGGGTAAGAATCTGTGCCTTTATGTACTAACAATTAATATATCTGGAACATCTGGGACTTTAAAGGATGTCTTAAGGACAATAATGCATCCTCTTGGTAATTACCTTCTATCTGACTCTTTAGAAGAGAGCTTGAATAGCATGTAATAATAAAGCATGGACAATATGGAGAACAATGAAAAGAAACAAAATCTGGAACAGCTGTGCACTAAATGAACATCATCAAATCAACCCATAGAGTGAATGAGGGGTTTTGTGAAAAAAAAAAAAAAAAAAGAAAAAAACATATTTTGATAATTTCATTAAACATCAAATATACATAGAAAAATGCAATAAAATCTGTTTTTTTTCTAAATTCTGACTWTGACTTTTCAATTCCAGTAAGATATATTCTTTATAAGGCTCAGGTTGCAATGGTGTGATTTACATATCTTTCTTGAATACCTTGATTGGATCATTTTATTGTGAGCATATACAACTTTAACAATACTCTACTTCCATGCAGTATCATAAAACCTTCAGTAATTACTTTCTTATCACGTGTTACTGTGAGGATTTTTTTTTGACCATCACAGGAATTTTAAAATTAATTTTAACTGGAAAAATGTTGCAAATACCAATTAAATTATTATATATATGTTCTTTTTCTTTGCTTGCACAATCTGAAATTAAAGTCATATATCTTAAAAGTAATATTTCTGGATATTTTTGGAAAAGGACATTATTGTCACGATTATGACAAGCTGGAGCTTAGAAAAGATTTTCTAGCTCTCAACACCTTTTTTTTTTTTTTTTTTTTTTAAAAAATCTGTTTCAGTTGTCCTGTTCTGCACATGGTATTTTCATTGTTTTGAAATCAATATGTGAACTGTGAACAAGTTTCTGTATGGAGGGAAAAATCTTTTCTTTTGTGTTCAAGCTGTGTATTACATGAATCATTTGACTGAAAGGAAAGATGCTTGAAATCAGTTTACTTTTTTTTTTATATACAGAATTACAATCCCATTTTGCATAGCATTTTTGGAAAGTTATTTATTCATTGCSCGTGCCAACATACACATATTGTCAGCTAGAGCAATGGCTTGTATAACACATGCTTATACATGTTTTCAAATTATAATGTCATTTTCATAAGAAGGCTAAAAACAACAAAGAAATTAACTGATAATTAACACTATTTCAATAAACTTTATTTATCTGTTTTCTGGAAATCCAAATCTGTTTAAAATCAGTCTAATCAGATCTAGAAAAAAAAATCAAATATAGAAATAACTATATAGCAAGTAAACTTCTAGCTTTGTTTTTCCGRTACCTCAGGCTACAGATGTCCCTCTGAAGTTTAAAGTCATGTGTCAACATGAATTTGACTTGCATTAATGATGAACCTGACTCCTGTCATTCAAATTCTATTTCTAGATAGAAATATAAAGAATTGGGTGTATAATTTCAGAACTAAATAAGAATAATCCTAAACCAATACCAGCTTGAATCATCAATACCAACAATATCCATCTCTTCAATAGTAGGGAGGGGGAAGAGAGAAAAGATTTCTTTTCAAAATTCTTCTCCAAATATTTTTTGAGTATATATTTCTCCCTGGAAATACCTCTTACTCTTTTCACATCAATACATTCTAATACCTTSAGTACCTTCTCCTGCCTTTCCTGAACTGGGGTTACTGCAGATGGAACAATGTACCTTAAGATGTAAGTGGGACTTCTGCAAAATTTTGCTGAATTCTGAATAGCTTGTTCCTGCATTGCAATAATCTAAATACAGAATTGAAGAAAACTCCACTGAGACTTTGAGTCTTGTCCTACATGTTTTTCTCTCCTTCACCTGACTAAGAAGAAGGAGATAATGTATTTTCTTATTAGATTCTACTTCTATGCAACTCTGTAGGGATTATCTGCAATTTTATGCTCTCACAAATAGGTGGCACTAATGAATTCTACATTTTTAATAATTTCTTCATTTCAGAATAGGAAAATATAGCTCGGTCCTGCCCTTTGAGAAACACCTTATTAATCTTTACTACCGGTAGCAACATTGAACTAGGTTATGAAGGCTGAAGTAGATACAGAAGACTGTTTTCCACTTACAAGAGATCAGTAACTTCTACATTCACTGGTGTAGGAGAAGAGTGCCTACATATTGCATGAAAATGAGAAAAGTTTGTTATTCTTTAGTATGAAGTATGTCTAGGATGACATAATGTATTAACAGTTCTTATTAAAGAACTCATTAAATTAATTGGACATGAAATATTATGTGGCAAACTAGAAACGTCAAATAGGTATCACCTTGAAATGTGAATTCAAGTCACTCTCTCTGACAGTGTACACTGGGGCAGCCTTCTGAGTGTGAACATAATTAGGGCTACTTTTTCAACTTGAGCCAGTATAGATTTGGGRTTATCATTATCTTCTAAATAGGATGCTTCCAGAGATAATGCTAACTTCCTGGACAGAGTTGGGCAATCCATTATTATCTTTTTTTTTGATACTGCCAAGAAATGAATCTGACCTCAATATRTGCACTGAATAAGCCTATCTATCTGTCTTTACTGTATAGGTAGATAGGTGCATACACTCATACACATACACATATGGCATTAAATAACACCTACTGCAATCTTGTTTAAATTTATCATATGCTGCTAATGAAGTTTTATGCTATTGGGCAAGTAATATGAGTAGCTCATCACATAGAAAGAATGTATGAGAATTTTAAGACCAATCTGTATTTTAAAACTCTTACTACTTTGAAGGCCATGACATAAGCATTTTTTTGATGCAAGGTAACATTTTTTGCACTAAGAGAAAGAATTAAAAGCACATCTTGAGAAACAAATGAAATTCCTACTAAAACAGGCACAGAACTATTTAGCATTTTGAAAATGAGTGTTGCAATTACTTATCTATTTCATAGATCAGGAATTATAAACTGAGAAAAAAATTTCCATGGAATATTTTCTGAAAAATAATGAAGTAAAAGGAGTTGAAAAAATGGAATAAAATCAGAATGAGAAGAAAATATGCACTGTTTGCATGCAGCCCGTATTGATGTGTATGATGTACACTCCAGCTGAAGAAACACAAGGAAASACCATCTCTCAGAAACATCATTCTCCATGGGTGTTTCTTATTACAGTGAAAATGTGGAAAATATATATTATTCTCCCTTGCAATATCCTGAGGTGCTGTCTTCTGTAGTGACATTGATGTTAATATATACACAGTTCCAGTGTCATTTTTGGGGGGTCTATACCTAGCAGGCAAAGACTGGTCTCTCTTACAGGCTGGCTGCTTTTAAAGGCCACTTGAAAATAGTCCACTACCTGTAGTAACTCTAGAAATGTGCCAATGAACTCTCTGAAAGTGTGACTGCTGGTCTGAAGAGAAAGCATGCCCAAATCATTGCACCACATCTATGGAATTCTAATTCTCGTCTATGGCAAGGAGAATTGCCACATCTAGTTCCAGCAATTGCACCTGCACCTGCTATACAGTGGATATACAAGAAAGATTATTCCTATGCTTTATTTATTTGTTTGTTTGTTTGTTTGTTTGTTTGTTTGTTTTTCCCAATCCTTCAGCTTTGTAAAATATTTTAGGAAGAGACATTAGGATAAAAGTTGCATGAATCACTCTGGTCTTTATCATAACATGGTTAGGAAGGAGCTCCAGGTTTAGCGTGTTCTATTTCTTCTCTCCTTGTTCTGCTGAACTGTGACTCTCGCAAGTGCGTTCTTAAAACTCCTGATGTGGCCATGCTGCAAACAGTAACACTACATTGACCAGGGTTTAAAGCAACCCTAAAATATTAACAAAGATTTTTTATTTCATTTGACCTATTTGTCTTGCTTTAGAAATACCTATCCTTTCACAGGCAAACTAAGCCTTCTCAATTTACTGTTGTTTATCCTCTCTCACCTGAAAGATGTCTGCAAAAAAGAGACACAGTAGATAAAATGGTGATACAATCTATCACCATTTTACTATCTATCTCTATGTAAGGAAGGAAGATACATAGATTTCTAGATACTAGAAAATTAGATATGAACTTGAATGTGAGTATATATCAAATGACCCCTCCCTCCCCCATTTTTTTTCCCCCAGGTGATTAACACTCATCTGAAAACAAACAATTAAAACAGGTCATTTTCTTGACCAATAATTATAATTCAAATGTAAAAGAAATAGTGCTGGCAATATGCATTCTGTGTATCATTTGAGAAAGTCTGGAGTATTATCTCATGGTACAGTGTATGACAAATTTAGTCACTGAAATCTAAAAATCTGTAAAAGGAGGAGGGAAAGAAAAAAAACTATTTCAGTGTTGAGAAATATTTAAAAGGCTATGTCTCCAAATTTTCACAGAAATGACAGATTTTAAAATGAATGCAATAATTTGAAAGTCAAAATTCATAATATGTCTGAAGAATAAAATAAGTAAGGCTGTGATAGTACCTTCACAGACCAAGAAATACTGATGAGGATGTAGCTATGACAGATTATCAGGAGATGGTAATTGGTAAGAAACTTGCAAGAAAGCTAAAGAAGAGGTGAATAAATAGTGTGACAAGAGTTGTTAAGCAGATGTCTCCTAGCAATATTTGAAATAAGCATACTTTCACAAAGACTGGATAAGGAATTTTTTTTACTGTGAAGATAGTAAAGCAGTGTACAAGTGCATCCACACCCACAATGAGACAACTATATAACCTTTCCAAAAGTGTTCGGATGGTGCAAACTTGTAAAGAAGCCATACACTGACAAGAGACAAAAAAAAAACGAACACCATCACTCCATTGCAAAGGAGCAATTTACTAAAATACCATCATCATCCATCAGCTACTAATCTTTAAATAGCAATAATTACCAAATGTCCTTGTGCATACTAAACTAGATAGAGAAGCATATAAACACACTGCTAGATCACTTAAGCAATAAGTTACAATTATCACTCAGCTTAAGCAAATATGAGACTTTCTGTGACTTAGATTTCACAAAAAGAATATAGAGACTCGGGAAATTATACTGCCTTAAGTAGTAGAAGAGTTCTCTTATATTGAAATATCTTTCTTCAATCTTAAAGGAAAGAAATTATAAATTCATCCCAAAAGTAATTTCCTTTACAAAAAAACCTCCCCCTTATCTGTTTACAGTGGATTGCCTCTGAATTCTGGATTTGTTTTGGAAAGCTTTCCAAAATTCAGAAACGTTACATAAGAGTACTCTTCAAAGTCATAAACTGTCTCAGGTAATATAATTTGTCAATAATTTGCTTTCAGATACAGATTAAGGGTGTAAAACTGTGCCAGATCTATTTACTACCTCACTGAGGTTCTTAAATCATTCAGTCTATCTGTGTACTATATTAAAAATCTACAAAGACAAGTTGAGATTGCCCTCAAGAACACAAGAACTAACACAGATATGACTTTAAATTTGTCATTGTGTCTATTCATATGCTGAGAACTAGAAATACAGAGAGTCAATGTGATTTACAGCACAGGGCAGTAATGTCTACACAAAACACAGATTTCATGATATCTCAAGGATATTTGGCACAATATAGGTTCCCCTATCGCCATAGAATCCAGATAGCAAAACATTTTTCAATGTAACTTAGTTTCAGATTAAAGGAAATTAGTTGTGCTTCAACAGCTTGGAACAAAAAAATATCTGCAGTAATSAGAGGACACTGCAAAACCTGTATCTAAGCAAACAGAGAATGTAGAAGCTCACACATAAAGATGTTCAGTTTGTTATCTTAATTCTACCTGTCTGGTCTGTAGCTGGTAGTTTTGGTAAACACTTTTTTTTCTCCAAAAATATCAAGTTGAAGTTTTTATGTTGGATAACTTGACATTTTCAAATTCYAGCTCAAAATATATTTAGTCTGTTCCAAAGCTTGAAAATTGTAAGAGCTTGTTTATTAGGACATAAGCACAGATAGTTTTAGGTATTTTGAAATACAGTTCCACCTCTATTGTATCTCCCTTTAAGATAAAATTTTAAATTTTTGCATTTTTTRCATATCCATTTATCTATGAAATTTAGTTTGACTCCATTTGAATTTACATTGTGCTATACAAGAAACAGACTTCTATGTGTAGAAGTCCTAGAATATGTTCTAAATATTGTGTTGTCTGTAATATACAGTGTTRTTATGCTCTGCACAAAATAGAATATAAATCACTTGTTTACATCCTAAACTTCCCCAGTCTTTATAACAAAAGATTCTTTATTAGTGCTTCTGGACAAACTTTGTTGTTCCTTCTGCCTCCTAATGATGCAAAGAGAAAAATCTAGACTATCATACCACTTCATCCGTGTCCCTGTCCTGCATGAGTCATACAATGTGCTTCTCACTGCATATTTTAGCAGAACCAAGATTGAGCCAAGGTCCTTAGTCCAACTTCTTTGGTTTTATTTATTGTTCTTTCAATAAAACTATAAATGTTGAACATTTAAGTATTGTTTCACAACAGATGAACCACCATACTGCAGCTATATGGATATTATATAGAATACCAAAACTGCCTTTATTTTAACAGAAAACAGTAAGCTCTGAAAGAACAGGCAACTTCCAGCAGAAGAGCTTTGCAGTCTCAGTGCTTGCTTCTCTGAACTGTGAGCAGTCAGATATACTGAGATAGGCAATGCCCACTAAAGCAGGATTTAGTTCAGTCACAGCTTTGTGTTTAACATGTCRCCAGATTCTATGTGGTTGCTAATAAGTATTAGCATTTTCTAGGTGTTTTAATCTAAGCCACTGGTTGTTCCCAGGCATATTTTTGTGTGCCCATGCCATTAACATAGCTCTCTTAGAGCCAGCAACAGCTCTGGGCATTCTGGGGATAACAGGTTACAAATACTATATCATAAATACTGGTAAATCTGAGCTCCTCTCACCGTCAAGAAGTCAGGATGTGAGCTACTTCAGGAGCCCTGGTATTGTTTTAGAGTGATCTGCCTAAACTAACACAGTCTTTAAAAAACCAGGRAATATCAACTTGAAATTAATATAACTGCTAAAGTGTTTTAAATATAAGCTGGTTTGTGGTTGGCCAGCCTTTGACATAATGCAAGTGTGCTTGTACCTGCCCCATGTTCCAGAGTGTGGTCTCCCAGTGTCCCATATGACATGGGAATGCCCAGATTTTAGCCAACTCACTAAATTGCCAAGAAAATCCTGCTCCTGGACACAAGAAGCAACCTAATATAAGTCATCAATAATATTTAGATTGGTACATGCTTTCTTTCTTTATGAGTTAGGATTGAACCAGCCAAACTGGCAGCACCACCTATCTCCCCAGGAAGGGCAGAAGATGGTGTCAGGAAGGGAACGGAGCTCCCAGGCAGTCCTGATGGTCCAAAGCCAACCTACCTGCAGGATCCTGCTCTTTTCCCAGCTGTAACTTCTGTCTCCATCATTTTAACAACTTTATTAATTGCTTTTCAGTATTCAGCAAGCTCAAGTTTTAGTCAGATCAAGAAACTAGAGCATTGTGAGCATTACAGGAAATGTAAGTTGGTGGAAGAGTGTTAGATACAAGCAAGCCAATTATGAAAACACCTGAGAAACTCACTAGGAAATACCAGTCTTCCACATTTCCTGTAAACATTGAGATGGTTAAAAGAAAACAAACTAATACACACACACACTAAAACCCTAACCCTTACACCATTCTGATCTGAACAGAAAGCTGAGACTGCATCTGGCCATCCAACCAGAGCTGTGTCCAGGCCTTGGATAGTTTACAAAGATCCTTTACTTGATTTTGGCTCAGACTCAAGTCACATTCTCCCAAATAACTCTCAGACTAGCAATCATTCTTAATTACCAGCTTGGGTATGGACAGCATGTTCTGGAGGTAAGAGATTTTTAAGTGTGGAACCAGACCTATCTGGGCCAGCTGGCTGCTGTGGCAGGGAACAGTCCCTGCGCTGGTTTAGTTACAGGTATAGCTGTGAGTTCAATGAACATATAATGAGTAATTGGGCAATTCTCTGTTGGTAGGAGAAATAAAAGGAAATAT
Organism: Nothoprocta perdicaria; assembly: GCF_003342845.1. NCBI lineage: Eukaryota > Metazoa > Chordata > Aves > Tinamiformes > Tinamidae > Nothoprocta > Nothoprocta perdicaria. The sequence goes on from NW_020455093.1 coordinate 1,083,093, forward strand.
TGAGTGACGGCAAAAAAATACTAAGCAGAAATCCACAGGAACTGGCTGGAGAGTGGCAAATGAAGGTCATGAAATTATTTCCCTATTTAGACTACAGAGGTTTTGAAGCATGAATTAAGGCATAAATAACAATAATGAAAGCTGCCTTAATAGAAGGTCAATGCAAATGAAATCAAGAAAAGTTTTTTTCTAAAGAGAGATAATTTTCCATCTAAACAGAGATCTGGAACACTGGAGTAAAATAGTTAGAAGCAAGCAGTCTAAGGTCACTTCTGTAAAACAGCAGAGAGGCTCTGCAGAGTCCTAGGCTATTGCCTTTCTTTAAAACAAAATGGCTTCTAAAAGAGTGCAGTATATTATGCAATATATGTCCATTTCTACTACCCTGTCTTCGTTACTCAGGTTCAACAGGGAATTATTGGAGATGAATTCTAATGCCAATCTCTGCCATTCAATTAAAAACAAAGAGCTGTTTAAAATACTCCACTCCAGTAAATAATTAAACTATTATATTCTTAACAATGACAAATATGAAAATAAGAAATGGTAAATGATTGCAAATGTTTTATGATGATTGACAAAGATATCTAGCGTATTGCCTCTGTGTTACATTGTGCCACCTGAGAAATATCATGTGTCCATCTCACCAGCATCTTTCTCTTACTTTGTTCTCTTCCTTAAAACAAATGCTATTTACTAACAGCAGTGTTTTCTGAAACTGGCAGAAATGTATAGGATTCTTAAAGATGTGTTATTAAGATTGATTTTGATTGGAAACGATTTCTTTTGGATTTATATCTGCTGTCTCTTTATTGTAATTCTGTTTGTAACATTTCATTACATAACTTCAAAAGCTTTTTTCTTTTTCTTTCATTCAGTGGATTTTGACACTGATATCCTAAGAGAGATACCATTATTTTTACTATTATTTTTATTATTAACATTATTATGTACTTATGAATTTTAGAACAAGTAAAATCTTGCAAACTGCTTTCCTGAAGAAACATGAGTCAGCCTTGTCCAGGTTATTTTGCAAGCTATGTTTAAAATCACTGAAGAAGAGAAAAGTTTGTGAGTAGATATGTTGAGATATCATTATATAAATCTTCAGGCAGACCAGATTTATTTGAATATGAAAACTGAGCACCTCTACTTGAAAGATTAAAAAACAAGTGAAAAGAGAGTTTTGGAGGCAAACATTTCAAAACAATTGCTGTTAGAGGGAAATAAATGATTCGAAGCTTTTGGCTCTTTGTTCTCTCAGTGCTCTCCAATGGTCAGCCATTTAATGTTCCAAACAACATGGTTCAGTGCAGGAGCAAAAAGAAAACTCTGAGTCTGCTGCAAACTATTAAACTGATTCTGATCTCTCTAGGTCCATTCTTGTCCTTATGCCAGCTAAGTTGCCAGGCATTGAAACTTTTATTTTGAGAATGGGATTTCTAAAATACCACTTTTAAAAGAGTTGATTATAAAAATTCTGTTGCCTTTAATAAGGGAAAAATAGACATAAATTACATCAGGCCAGATAGATCATTTCAAAGACATACATATACATATATGTCTTTCATATACATATATATACATATGTGTATCAATTAAACTAGATATACTTGGATGTTTCTTTAACATATCAACAGAAGTCATGCTRCTAATGTTGTCAGCATTTCTTGCATCATCTTCTGCTCTGTTTGAACCCTGAAGGTTCAGCATTGTGTCTGGGAAAATGATTTGCAATGAATATTTTCTAAAACAAATGTGTCTTTGGGTTGCCTGAAGTTATTCTTGAGTCCAAGTTAAATTAGAAGAAAGAAAAGTGCTTGAAATGTCAAAACCAGCAAACTGAGGCTAGATTCATGAGTAGATGCAGGCACAATTTGTAATAGCTAGGAAGAAAAAGTGTTCCTTGCTTCATCCTCCAAATACAGATTGATCTCTTTAGGAATTTCCTAACTCATGACCTGAAGATTTTTGTTGTAGCAACAGAGGTAATGACTAAGACATTTCCTAAATTTTTAAGTGKCCTCGTGCACCGGGATCTTTCCTCATTTCTCCTGCATCTTTGGAAAAAAAAAATCCCTCCAAAATTTCCCCCCAAATTAGATGAMCCATAATGTTTTGTTTGACCCTTAGTTTACCCATCAAGATAAACCACCACTAAAATATAAAGAAACAAACAATACCCATACACATAGCTGTTAATCTTTAGACTGAATGAAATTCAGGAATTTCTCACAACATGATTTCCTGAATAGTTAATTAAAAACATTCAAACATACATCCCTGAACAGGAAGATATTTTGAAGTATTTTTGATTTAAATGAATGCACTTCAAATACTCTATCTTAAAAGTGAGATGCTTAACAACCTTTAAAATGTTAATTATAAAAAAAAAAATTATGACCCCTTATATAAAAACAAATATAAAATAATTTATCAAAAAGAAGTATAATACATCATACACACATCATGCACAACGAAGTAGGTATCCTTTCCATTTCAACTTTCAAATTTTACTGAATCTATTCCATTTCTCTTTCYAACACTTTTTTGCTTCTTTATTGTTGTTATTTCCCATCAGAATACAATAAAATTCTTAAACTTCTCCTCCTAATTTCATCAAAATGCTAATGAAGTGGTTTTGTTCACATCTGATGGAAAATTGAGATGATTTTTGAAGAATAATAGTCAATATAATAAGAAGACAGACATATATTTCTCATACTTTTAAAGTTCAATAGAACTGCTCTAAAAATATGTTAGTGCAAACAATGTGAGATTTACTTTGATTTTTTTTTTTTTTTAAGAAACAAAAAACAGCACAATAAGAAGCTACACAATAGCACTTAATTTACTTGGAGACTTTGATTAAATGTGAATGTCAAACTTGAGAAGGTTCATTGAGAAATGCCAGAATAGTAAGTTTGCTTTTTTACAGGTTTATGTTCCTCAGGAGAATTTAATTAATGTCATTTCTCTTGAATCACATAGCTTCTATGTTGATAGAAAGGGAAGTGGGAAGACAATTAAAAGATAAATGGTCCAGAAGTGTATCAGTCTTAGAGAAATTACTGTATATTTTTATACTCATTCACCTTTAAAAACAATATGATGTTATTCCTTACTGAGCTCCAGGTTTGTTAAGATTATTATTATGCTCAGTGATGTTAACACTGCTCCTGAGTTTGCTCTGTGTTCTTCCAGGGCAAGCACAGAAAATTAAGGAATCAGGAAAACRCTTGGCACTGCTGGACCTCTGGCTGACTTTTATGATAGAAAAAAGTTACAGAGTACCAGTGAGCAGTCAGTATTTGAGAGGAAAATATCTCTAGAAAAATCTATCAAATGAACTCACTGACCAAAATCTGCCTATAGTTCTGTGATCTGTATGCAAGAATGACACAATATTTGTATTAAAATAATGTTAAATGTGACAGCCTTCTCATGTATGCAGATTCATAAAGGAAGCGTTATAAAGGTTGAAGATAGCTTAATAAAACAAAGCTAACATTGAAATAAGTGACAAATGTTTAGCATTGAGGACAGTAAACAATAGACAACTTAGAAAGAAAAAGGATGGGTTCACAGTTGTTTGATGTCAGGGTAGATATCTACAAATCAAATTTCTCTCCTAGTTACTCAATGTTACTTTTACAAAGTATGCAAATCAATAGGTACCTTTAGAAGTATGTTTTTTGGATCTAATTAAGCTGCTTAGATGAGAATGACATTAATCATGCCCTAGAACACACATTTCTGAGGTAACATAAGAGCCTTCAATTCAAATGCTTAACTCTAGCACCTTTCAGAGCAATACATATTTTTTTTTTTCATATGGAAATGTGTTTTGATTCATGTCCAGAGAAAACAGAATATTACTCATTGCTGAAGAAGACAGTTAAACAGGGATTAATAGGATTGATGAAACTTTTAAAACAAGAGTTTTCCTCAAATCCAGATGTTCCATTTATATAAAATAACAAAATATGCACAGTAGCATGCTCAAGGGGGATCAAGCTATCAGTGGTCATCACAGATCCTTCCACCAGCCCCCTGGCTGTCTTCTGGGCTGCCTCATGACCCTGAGGAGCCCATGTGCCATCAGAGAGATACATATGCCCTCTACAAGCTCACCTCAGCTCTCACTGCGAAAACCAGCAATGCCCTTGAGATATCCTCAGAACTTGAATGCAGGATTTAAAAGTCAATGACTTCCAGATTTATCTTTATTTATTTTAAATATACTTGAACAAATCATTTCCACTCATATTCTTGAAAAAAATCCTTTTAAACCATGTGTCAAATAAGATTGGAAGTTCTGATTGACATAACACTTGCTTTTCACTTCACAGATAAATCCATTGTTATCTAGGCTTGAATCATTGCAGATATGTATTTTGTGTGTTTTTTTTCTATATATATATATATATACTTTTTTTTTATTCACCAACCAAATAGCTCTGTTATAGGAAAAATTATTCTAAATTAACTGGTCCATATGGAAATCATTTCTTAATATTTTCCAGCTAATGATACGTTTCTGTATAAAAACATGAGGATTTATTTCCCTTCTGAACAAAATCATTATTTTCCATCTAATATAGCAGTGGGTGTTCCTATTATCCATGTAAATTGTTAGTTATTTTAAAGCTTCCTAAGCTCTTGAACTGACTAGAATATTATGGCTATGAGTTCTACTCGTATAATAGGTTTTCACGGGGAAAAGCAGATGTCTTGTCATCAGTTTTAAATCTGTCGCCTATTATGCTTAATAATTTATTTCAATTTCAGTTTTAATAGGGTAAACATGAGCTCTATAATTTGCCATTTCATTTATAATTTCATCAGTTTCTTTTTAAATATTTAAATATCTTTTTACTCTCTGTTTCTCTGCACCAAAAAAGTCTTTATTTTCACACAGTTGCTTTTAATAAAAATGATCACCAAAGCAGGCTAGTCACAAGCAAGTTGTGATTAAAACAGGTCAAGTGATTTCTTCTGTGGTTTATCTGAGTGAATGAAATAGGCTATATATAAGACTTTTCATAGATCTAAATATTATCAAGTTCAGATTGTCAGGTAGAGAGGAAATGGTTGAATTCATGAATTTTCCAGACAGAAATCAAACAAATTGAAAAGAAGGAAAAGTATCAGGACTTCAGAACCATGCAGTCTTCTCTGGTCTTTGATGATGTGATTGAAATGAGTTTGTTTATAACTGAGTGAATTGAGTTCTGCCACCTTTTGCTTTCATACCTAATGTCAAATCTAATGTTGCCACTTAGACTATCGTCTTGATGTTCCTCAGTAACATGAACTTCAATGCACTTCTAAATGATGGACTATACAACCTGACATATATAGGAAATAGGACAAGGTCTATACAACCTGACATATATAGGAAATAATTTGCAATTATAGTAATATCTTTGATTATAGATATTCAAGCAGAGCTCTCCTTTCTTGGCAGAAGACATTAGAAGGAAGTAGCCATGGGGAAGAAAGAAGGTAGATCAGATATTACAGTTAGAAAAGGTTCTGAGAACTAGAAAGTGAGACACTCCCTTGCTAGTGAATGCTTAGTGTGCTAATAAACAGTCTTCTGCAAATATGTCCATAATAATAAAGGAAACAATCCCAGGGCCTGTCTACTAGCTCTAAGACTATATGTATAGWCTGGTACTGTGCCTAGAAACCAAGGTTTTGTCTGGGCCAGAAACAGTTAAGGGTTGTCTAGACAGTGGGTAGTCCCTGCACTGTTTAATTTACTAGTATACATATGCAGCACAGGGATATTAGTACAACTGCCCCCAAGGAATATATCCACATTTGTGCAGAACTCCTTCTAGACTAATTTGTCTGGGTAGGCATCATGCTGATAGAGCTAGACTGCTATTCTGGGTATGGACATATTTTCTCTGCTTCAGTCAACCATTAACAAATGGAATAGAAAAGGTGGGGGATAGCACTTCCTTTGTGGATACCAGATATATAATTCATAAGTCACACAAGAAATTGTTTTATTTTTTCTTTGCACTTAAGAGATCCTAGAATCTAAATCAGCTGTCTGATTTAAGGTGCTATGGTGGTGTTGTAGCTCTGACAAATACAAGAATAAATCTGAATATTTTTTAAAGTTTTAACTTAGAAAAAGAACAACCTTTTTTCTTTAAATATAAGTCTGTTAACTGGGATGCAGTGAAGAGCAAAAGCTTATCCCCAAGCTTAAGAAGTATCTAACTCATCTAATTTCTGAACACTTTGAAGCCATTCATCATGCTCAGCAGGAAGTAACCAACCTGGAGGAAGTGCATAATGCTCCGAACACAGATGGGATTGCAGCAGAGCTTAGTCTTCCTGTCATGGAGCAGTGTGACATCAAGATGAGAAAAAAAAAGTGCTCATGTTGAGCTGATGAAATAATTAGCTCAGTCAATTACTGCAAAAGCTATGTGCTATCCCTGCAGTCATGAGTTTTGCCCAACTCTCAAGCCACTAAAATCTAATACAGACTCAGTGGTCTCAGCAAATCATCCGCTTGATGTCCCCACTACAATCACTATTTAAGAAAGACAGCAAGTTAATGTATTTTCATTCCTTGTAATTGTACCTCTTGTACCTTGATGGAAAAGAAGTTCTTGCTCACATGCAGATGGAACTTCCTGTGTAGCAACTTATACCCATTACTCCTTGTCCTATCATTGACTACCACTGAGAAGAGCTTGGCCCCTTCCTCCCTACATTTTCTCCTCAGGTACTTATACACATTGATCAGATCTCCTCTCATTCTTCTTTTCTCCAGACTAAGAAGGCCCAGCTTGCTTATTCCTTCCTCATAAGATAACATTCTGGGTATGTCATAAAAACTGCACAAATTATAAATTACAATTTTGTAGTTAGGCATGGAAATTACCTATATTTATTTTTTTCACTGAAAAGCAACTGTATGAGATGAAAATAATAATTTTTAAATATCCATTAAAGCATCTCTTAGTTCAAATGAAAGACTGAAGTTTCTGGGACTTGAAAGAACATTGATAGAAATGGAAAAAATATATTGAAGAAAAGGGGGGTTTGGTCTGGGAGTGAGCAAGTGATAGAACAATGTGACGCAACTCTTGACTCTAATCTTGCAACTGAATAATCCTCAGTATATGATTTGATCAAAATGAATTGATATTCAGCTACTGCTGGACTGGCCAAAAGTCCCTGCCAAGCATGGGTCCCAGGTTGCTGGACAGTGTACACATTCACAGAGTGGCACTCTCTCCCAAAGGATTGATAATCTGGTTTAGATGACACTTAACTAAGAGGGRGATGAGTTAATTGAGCATGAAAAAAACATTATAAGATAATATGCTTAAGATGTAAATGGGTATAAACTTCATAATGGAGTTTTGCAGAGCACCTCTTATAGCTAGAGCTTCTTATTTCCCTAATGAGTATCTCTATTTGCTTAGGGATTGGTCCAAAAATAAAGTGCAGGAGGGCACTTTCAAAGTAACCTACTGCTTTTAATTTTGAGGAAAATATCGCTTAAAATATAACCTTTTCCAAGAACATGAATAAGAAAAATACATTGTTAGAAACAACAGTTTTGAAACTACTGAAATAACACTAATGAGAAATTGCAACATCTTTGTTCATTAGTTTCTTTCTTGAAAGAGGAAAKCAACTGCCAATTTGTTATAAAGAATATGTAGTGCTGTGAAAGTTTACTTAAATTTAGCTAAAGAAATAAGCAATGAAAACATAGTATTTGTGAAAAACATGACTGAGCCAGCATATTGGAAATTTCTAAGACATAATTTCATTTTTAACTAAATTTATWTGAATGAGATTTTAATTTTGGTTATTTCTGTTACAAGTTACTTATGAAATGCAAATAATAATATTMTGCCATTTAGTGAAATATTTTGCCTCCTTAATGCTGTATTATCACAGTTGTTCATTTCTGATAGTGGCAATGTCTTTGAAACAGACATAGCTATTTACATTTTTCTGATTATAATCAATATATCTATTCTTCTTAATCCAATGGTTTCTTTTTTTCTTTTTTTTTCTTTTTGTTCTTTTTCTTTAAAGAATTGTAAAATTCACTGTTGAGGTCTAAATGTAAAATGGCTAAGTATTCTAAAATTAAAAATGACCAATGATCACAGACAACAAACATCCAAAATAWATCATGCGTAATTATTAGCCTCTGATTTTCTCCATTTGTCTTTCTGCATCCTGTTGTCTCTYTTGCCCACCAATGAGTTATATATTTAAGAAGAGGAAAGAAATTTCTTGACTGCAGAGTTAGAATTCATTTAATGTGCCTCATGCTATTAGGACACTGCACACAACGCAGCAGGCCTGTTTTGCTATCCCTCTCTAGCTATGAGTAATACCATGAAATGTCTGCAGTCAAATGTTTTTCATTGAAGCTCTGTGGAATGGACTTCTTTGTAAACTTTAATGACCAAAATTCTTAAAGTAGCAACAAAAACTCTTTTAAGAAGCATGATAGTCTTATCCACATTCTGCCTGGGCACTATCTGCAAGTAAAATATTTTAAAAAGCAGGTTCATTGTGAAAACCATGAAAATGCAGCTTGTCTTAGCACCTAGAGTGAAACAAATGGAATAACATTCTGAAGTATCATTGAGAGCTAAGGAACAGTTTGATAGCTTTTATATATGAATACATATATTCTATTAATATGGACCAGATTTTTTAATTGATTGCCAAGTCCATCAAAAGGCTGGACTATTCTGTTTTCTGGAAACTGAAATCATGGCTGAGGCTGCTGAATGTGCAAGATTACTTTTATGCTTAAAGCCAGGAGAGAGATTCAGCAGGGGAACTTTTTACTTCAAATAGGACTACAGTAATCAGAGCTCTGTTTTATGGCTGGGTTATTGAAGGTGCTGCACATGAAAAAAAAACCTTCTTTGCTGTATTCAATGCCTTTTTCTCATTATCCTTGCTGCTAGTACCACTAATCATTCTTGTGTTTTTACACTGAGCATTGACATTGTGGTTTCACACAATATTGAGGGCAAAAGGAGAAGAAACAGGAGTCTAACAGTCTTTGAGCTGTTCAAATCTTTATAGATCATTTATTAAGAGAGCATGATTTCAAAGCATCCACATACATCCTATAATTTTCCTAATTCTCTGTAATTTTCTTTTCGTTAAAGCTCCTTCCTGTGTTCATGCCAAGCTCCTTTCCTCGTTTAATGAGAACGAGGCAGAGGAGGAAATGTTCTGGTCCTGGTGGCAATTTGCAGAGTGCACCAACACAGCTGTCCTTCTAGGCTTCAGCACTGCTGCCCGCACAGCGAGGACCTTGGACATCTCCAAGGTGTTATGTGATGCCTCGGTCCTTCCTTAAAACACACGGATAGGAAGGAGTAGAAAATAGCTGTGGTTTCAGCTGGTAACTGAGTCTTTTTATAGCATGTCATTATATGATATACTGCTGGTACTAGTAAGTCGAAAGGAAATCTGTACCCCCTTCTCATGCTTCAAAAAAAAAAAAAAAAAAAAAAAAAAAAGGCAAAAAGACCATCTCCCAAGTAAATGTCTTTCTAGGTGGCCAGGGCTGTCCTGGTAAACTGAAGAATGCCTGTCCACGTGGCCAATTAGAATAGAGCATGTCCTAACTAATATTCTAAAATTAAACATTTCAATCACCAGGTGGAAAAAATACCTGACTTGTCTGAGCTCCTGATCCGCATATGGAGTTATTTGGGAAGGGGTTGTGTGGCCCAAGCCAAAACCACAGTGCAATTCCCACATTTGTATCTGAGCCCTGACATTCCTTAGGCTGCTTGTAAGGCTGCATCCTGTTCCCACTTAGACATACCTCTGAAACAGTGTGGAAAGTTACTATAAGAACTAACTGACATATTTTCATGGAGGAAAAATAACCATTAAATAACCTCTCAAATTAAATAACCTCTCAAGGGAGGCAGTGAGGAGGAGGGGGGCGGCCTCTTTTCAGTGGTGGACAG
>NW_020455093.1:1093358-1144529 GCF_003342845.1 Nothoprocta perdicaria
AAAAAAAAAAAAAAAAAAAAAAAGCTGCCAACAAAAAACAATCCCAAAATGTGCACACCAATTTCAAATGTGTTTTTACTTAGCAGTGGATAATCCTACATGGACCAGAAAGACTAAGAAAAAATCACAAAAGTAGTTAACAATTTCTGTTGTACACAAACTGGAAACATACCTAATCCCTTCTAAATTCAGTCAATCCAAATGAAGAGCAAAAAAATGTAATGGAAGAAAGACGCCTTTAAAGGAAATCAATTTTGACACTGAAGCTCTTTAACATTTGCGAACCATGATAAGCTGCAATAATTATAATAAAAATAAATAATTTCTATAGAAAACTTTTCAATACTGTATCATGTTTGAGTGGATATAAAGCCAGGTACAAAGATAAAATAAATACAGTATAGTCAAGCACAAAAAATAACAAAGAAAGACCGTCTTCTGTTTTGTGGTATATAACATTAAAATGACTAAAAGAGTATACCAAGAAAATGACAATYTCTTTACTTCCCATTTTGATAAGTTGATCTATGAAAAATATAGCATTTAACAAGAGCACTACTGCTCTCTAGGGATGCTGCCCCTAATAGTGGAATGATTTCAGGTATGAGCACTGAGAACAATGCCATTAAAAGTTGTTTACCTCCAATGGACATTGTTCCTACAGTTGTGAGCTGCAGGARGTCTGTGGTCAAATCTGAACTGAGAGTTTGGAGACAAATCCTTGAGCTAAAATATGAAGATTCTTCATATTATATGGGATTCTTCAGCAAAGACAAATGGAGAGAYGTCTTACTTTTCATTTTGAAGTCATTATAGAAAGAGTAAATACCTTGGAAAGAAAATAAAGAATGCATAAAAAAAAGGTTGGTGATAGTGAATACTTTAATAGTGAGTTACACTAAATGCTCACAGAACTATTAAATCAAAAGCAAGGTTATTGCTAGCTATATTTTTTAACTCTAGTGTCTGAATTATGCTGTATTTGATCATTAACTAGTTCAAGATCTAAATGTGRTATCTGTTGCTCAGTTTTACCAGACAATATTCAATCTCAAATAATAAAGTGATTTTCTCTCCCTCTCTCTCTATATRTATGTATGTTTTAAATACCAAGAAATATTTGATGCCAGGAAATAATAAGACAGTATTTTAAAAGTATTCTTGTCTTCCCCTCTCACTTTGCATCCTAAAATAGAAATGGTAGAAAAGAGAAAAAGAAAAGTAGTCTTGGCTATTGAAACATTTGTAAGAAATATTTTAAATGAAGGCAAAAGTAATCAATTTGTGCATATTCAATTTTACATATCAAAGTTGATATTACTCTGAAGAAAAGAAACTTGCCATCTGACCATGATTAAAGTGGGAATATAATTTCCTCCATAAAATGACTAGGTACATTGTGTTACATATAAATCACAAAGTTAAAGCCCACATCATAGGAAAACATATTTTAGAATACGGTGAAATAATTATAGATTTATAATAATATTTTCTCCTTATACAAGAAAGCTTTTATGAAATTAGAAAACTTTTTTTTATTTTTTTTTTTATTTTTTTTTTATTTTTTTTATCCGCTGTTTGGGTGGTTAGAGTTTTGTTTATTTATATTTAAAGTTTTTACCCAACACTGTTTTCTGCCCTTATGGGACTGTGCAGTTCTAATTAGGTATATATAGCCCTCAGCCAAATTACCAGAATACTCTCTTTACTCTTTCCTATGCAAAAATGTAGCCAGTCAGCATTACACAAACTTCTTTTCAACTATAGTACACTCCATTCCACTTCTGACAGTAACTGGACACATGCTTACCCAAGCAAGTCTTTATTAAGCAGGTGTATTATTGTATCTAAGCACAGCCTTTTTTTCCTTTTTTATTAAGCAGGTGTATTATTGTATCTAAGCACAGCCTTTTTTTCCTTTAAAAGGAAACTGTTAATTCTATAAATGCACTGGATCAAAGTTTAAGAAAAAAAAAAAAAAGACCATGTGGAGCCATTGGTAGGATCCTAAGACCAAGCACTTCTAGTTCTTTCAAAGACAGTATAAACAAGGTAGTTTCTTCAAATGGCTACATGAGGTTGAGAGAATTTCAGTATTTTCTCACAGTGAATGGGTAAAAAAAATAAAAAAATAAAAAAATAAAAAAATAAAAAAGGAGTAAAAGCTGGCATGCAATCAATATGAAGTTGTATAATTACTAAGCACTGTATGAACAGATGGAAGATAAAACTTTCCCTGGGATACATCCATAGGGCAGGGAAGGAAAGTATAGATTCTCCCCTAACCATAGGTGGACGTTACCTGTGCCACCTGTGTGGACAAGGACTCCCTGTACTGAGTCAAGTAAACAGTTCATGTAAATCATGTCATGGTGCTGGCTAATATTGTGCTATTTCTTTTGTTTTGCTGATTTACGCAATGCTATACTAATCCTTTATACCTTTTGAAATGGGCCATGCCATCCATACAACCTGTGCTCTCCACAAACCATCACAACTGAGCTTGAAAGTAACTGAGCTTCAGCTTCTGGATCCTCCCTGTCTAACATCCCACAAAGTCCAATCTTTCTCTTACCGGCAGCACCCCTTGTTCACTCCCCCACAGTTAGGRATTAGAGAAACACAGCAAAAATAACTAAAGCAACAAAACAGCAAATATCTAAACTCTAGGTTCATGACTCACAATCTACAAATGTAAGCAAATAAGTCAGGAGGCTGTCCCAGCAGGCCTTTACCTCTGGTGACTGAGGACAAGGACAAGGAAAAATGAACTCATGCCTTTAATGGGGGCATGCTCATTTATCAACACATAATTTCTGCAAACTGGCATGTTCTAGAGATGGGAAAACCTGTCTAGGCAAGGAAAAGGTTTGCAAATATCACTATGCTGGCAAAGTCTCCAAATGGAGAGGTCATACTAGGATATCACAGTTCTTGAAACAGTTTATATGATTCTAAGTGAACAGTCAATAAACAGCAATATCAACAAAAAGTTCTTTCCCCTTAAGCTTTTATTTGTTGTGACAGTTGTTTTAATGACATAGGTATTAGGCCAGGTAAGCTAGATATTAATAGTAGATAATACTAGCATTAACAACAGTAAAATATTTACATTTAAGCCAGCCCAAACCATTTCTAGTTTAAAAATTGGCTACTCTGATAGGATGTAGAGTGGTAATAAAGCTCTTAGAAACAGAATTCTCACACTATTGAAGGCTTTAAAAATCAGCATCACTCCTCTGAATTATACCTGAAAGCAGACTGGAAATCAGTAAAGAAATTTAGCATGGGTGTCAGCAGGAGTCCAAAGGGGTTTTGTTCAGGATCCAATTAGAGTCAAATAAATTAGCAGAGATCAAGATCTTTACTTACTCAAGAATATTGGAAAGGAGATATGCTTTAAAAGTAAAACTACCTCTAATAGTGAATAACAAACCTCTTGCAGTATTTTTACTAGTCTCTGCAGTGTTCTATTTCTTCCATTTCTTCAGGTACTGTTCATGATTCTTCTGAAAGGCTCTATGTACTTTTTTTTCACAGTGRAATAGAGGTAGTATTGCATCAGACTCAGCATTCAGTTGGTAGCAGCTATTGTTATGAGGTATTTATACCACATTATACAACAATGTTTAAATCAGAATAAGGATTCTATATTTTAGGCACTACATTAAAAAAGCTATCTCTAGTGCAGAAATTACAGTTTGATAGTAACCATGGTCAGTGTCATACTCTTCATAAGGTGACCCTAGTCAAACAACGAAATGACAGTAGATAGAAATCAACCTTAATATCCTATTTATTTTCTCTCCTTCAGTGGTGTAGGCTTATTAGACTCTAGTACATCATTGCATTTTGACAGAATGCGCCTGAAATGCAGAAAATTTGATCTTGCAATGAATAAAACAGGAGAAATAAGAAATAAAATGAGACTATTTTTCCCGATGTGATTTCATCCAAAACAGAAAAGCAAGGTGGAAACCACATGATATTTTAAATTTACAGCAAATTATTTTCCCTGCTGTTTTCGGTACCTGAATCTTCATCRTTTTTTATCTGTGATTTAAAAACTCTCAGATAAGCTTTCACTGTCTGCTATTAATTAAAATATGAAGAAGAGTTTTGATAGTAGTATTTTCTTTYTTAAACTTGAAAATGAATGCAGTACTAAGTGCTTCAGTACTGAGATGCGAGCTTTGGAAGCTACTCATCTGCACTGATAAGAAGTGAAGTGAGCATGCCCTTGTTCCCCTACCCTAGATTCCACTACCTGTCCATAAACCTTCTTACAACTTTTAAGTAGAGCTATATTCAAAATCTCATACCTTCAAGAAYGATCTCAAATCTCTCTACCATTAGGCCTAAAAGCCCTACACCACCTATCATCTCTCTTGATTTAATGCTGATAATTGTCGTTCAAACAGAATGGAGGACACGTTAGATAAAGGGTAGCCTTTATCAGAGTCACAAAGCAATTTATGTCTCTAGGTATTGTTGGCTCATTGTATCTTTTGAAAACTTAAATAAATTGACTGAAATTTGCCATTTATATTAYCTCAGTCTCTTAAAAATTCCAGAAAACCCCCCCTTTGCCAGATGGATAATTGAAAAAGTAAAACTGTTCAAGAGAAAAAGGCTGTGAAAGAGTTGCATTATTCTGCTAACATATATATATATAAAGCAAGGWTTTAAAATGTTTTCTCTTTCTTTTTCTTTTTCTTTTTTGACAAATTCTGCTTGGAATGAGAAATTGAAGTGATGCAATAAGCTTGAAGTCTGTTTAAGTCTCCATAAAAATTATCTGAAATTTGAAAATAAGTTTACAAAGTAAACTTTAGTTCTCTACCTTATCCTAAGAGATTTTGTCCATCTTTAGCACTGAGCTTGCCTTCCCTGTAAATAAATACCTATAAATTCATTAAGTGTATATCTATCTCATCCTTCTTTCATGCTGRGCTTAACAAAAGAGGACAACTTATTGTTGTGAGCAGTCATTTACATTATTTTGTGTGATCCACAAAGATTATATAAATTTTCCACCTTTCAAAGACTTCATGAAAACAAAGAATCTTCAAGTTAAAGGGGTCACTTGGTGACCTAGACAGCAGAGTCCACTAACTTGTATTCAGTCACTTACTTATACTCAGTTTTTCAGAGATGACTACCAACTACATGTTTATCATTTTCTAGATGTCTAACTTAAGACTGTAAGGTCTGATTTATAGAAATGCAAATGCAGTTAATAAAGACTGTGCTTTGAAAATATATATATAAATGCAATATAAACACTCTGTAAAATCAGATCCTACATTGCTTATACTGGACCTAGAATTTCTGGATATTATTGAATTTAATCAATCAGTACAACAGACCTTACCTTATAGTATGGGGAAAATATTCAGCTCATCTTACCAGATGTTACAGAAATAAATACATAGATCTATATGAAACACCAAGGTATAATGATGGAGAAGAATAAGGGGACAGCTCCCTGGGATAGGGAAAAATRAATAATAGTGCATTAAAAAGAGCAGTTAAGCGCAGTCAACATAACAAAAAAAAAATGAGAGGAGGATATGATATTTTCATGAACATATAATAGATACCATCACAAAACTTTGTAAAGACTGTTTTTAATTTTCCTATTAAAAAAATTAAGTGCTTGGCTTTGAATTTTAATGTGGTTATGATTTTTCCCCTTCCACAAATTTCTTTATAAATACCATTTTATAAAAAAATACTCAAATCATATATTGAAGTATATGAATTAAAAATATGATACAAGAAACCATGTTTAGAATTCCTTTTTTTTGCAGATATCTAAATGAATGTGTAAGGCATGCATCTAAGCTTCTATTAGCTTGCTTTGAAGGTGGAGTAAGTACTTCTATATAATGGCCAGGAAATGCATCAATAACAAATTTCTTTAATGTTATTCCTAGRATGGAAGTAATAGCAATTTTGGTGCAGTTAATTCCCATATGTCACAGCAAAAAGTTTCCAGCTCGAGATATCAGAAAAAAAAAAAGCTTTCCCTTCCCTTAAACTGGTGATCTTTGATTCTAATATTGTTTCTAGCCTTGTGGTTCTGGATATTTGTCTGTTGTGTTGTGCTTGGTAAAATGAAGGTTTAACTTTATCTATAGCCTCTAGGCAGCAGAAAATAACAAATAAAATAAAATAAAATAAAATAAAATAAAATAAAATAAAATAAATAAAATACAATAAAATACAATAAAATACAATAAAAATGAAACCTGTGTGCAGCGTTGTATCAGCTAGAAACTGTAATGAATTCATCTTTCGCTGAATTAATGGATATTGATCAGCAGCATGAAAAAAGGTACTCATAAACTTGTATGTTTAATGGCCTGCAAGATTTATCCTGTTTCTTTCTTTTAGGAAATGAAACATTTTAAACAGCTCCCCTTATAAATATAAATGAGAAGGATATGTATATGAAATGCAAGTCTGAAAAATACTTTATAGGTAGATTCAAATATTATTCATATAAAATATTACTTTTCATCACCACAAGAGTTAGTGAAAGCAACAATCTTATCTATAGATTGAGCTTTATTCTAACAGAAATATGGATAATAAATATCTAATCCTCCACAATCTTTGCAAAATGCATATTTTTATTGAATATTGTAAATTCAATATTCATTTTAGCTGACACTCCTGAAAGTTGGAGTGTTCTCCTTCAAATGGAAAAAATAAAAAACAAAATAGTGCAGCTGCCCATGGTGTAACCATTGGTATTGTGCCCTTGAGGGTCCAATCCAGTTTTACTGAAGTCACTGACTGCCTTCTGATGGACCTCAGTGATGAGCTGAATCATACCTTAGGGGGAAAGGCTGACTTAAAATGAGTTACATCAAACTCTGAAAGACATAGATCATCTTAGACACAGTCCAAACCRTGTCAACTGTAATAGGAACTGAATCTGCCCTCAATCCTTGGCTAGTCTCTGAACCTTATCAGCAAAAAGGTGTTTAGTGCAACACAGTGGTAGGCAGCATGCAAACTTCAAATTTATGCATAAAATATCTATATTCTCTTCTTTGAAATAATATTGATTATTATAACCAAAGAGTAGAAATCCCTAGGATTTTTCCACACTTCATGTGCGATCCTGACAATATTACAAAGTATAATTAAAAAGTCAGACATATAATTAGAGAAATCAATATGTAYAGAATATGCAGACAAATAAATTCCTCAACTTAATGTGACTTTTAATAGAAAATCTTTAAAATAACTGCTAAAGAAAAAGAATATCTATGTGGGATAATGCAGACTGAATACATTATTTCAATTAAATCAACTATCTCTATGTAGCTCCACTCGAATGTCTGTACAAAGACATGCTCTGCATTGAATATTTCCTTTTAATTGTGAAAATACTGCCATTCTTCTCATGAAAGCATTTAAAGGGAGAAGGTAACATAATAAGATACATTCTTCTTTTAATCAGATAGAAGAGAGGAGAATATCCTTAAATATAAGAGAAGAAAATAATTAATAATCAAATATAATGATAGCATTGTTAGCTGATTAGGATACCATGAATCCAGCTCAATACTGGATTTCATTAGAAATTTGCACTATGCATTATCTTTTTACATGCCTGTGGAGTAAGGTAAATGCAGGTTACAGGAACACATCAATCCTGTTGATTTATGAAGGACTAGATGATTAAAATAATTCTTTTAATAATCAATGGTGAAAAAAAGCTTTTTCTTTTCTTCCCCCTAAAGCAACTTTTGATGAAACTGGTTGAATAAATCAACAGTGATCTATGGAACAGTACCACTTAATCTGGGTTTGCAGATGTTGTTTTATATCAGGAAGATAATGTAAAACGRATGGATGTTTCTGATTTATGACTTTTAATGAAGTTGACAGTAAATGGAACTAGCCAGTCAGTCCTGGTTGAATCCTTTCACAATACTCTAGTTTTCACCATTATTGAATATATATAATTTTTTTTTCAAACTTTTGGAGTAAGTTCAGAAAACTTGGTTGTTCTGTTGCAAGAGTGGGGACCATATATTGTTCCACAATTGAGTCTYTGAGATGAATGGCTTAAGTACAGTCTCCGAAAGAAAAATTTTATTTTTCAGTGGAGAATTTTGTTAGAATTATTCCCTCAGGCTCTTATTCCTATAGTTTGATATAATTTAAGCTGCAGTTCTCTTTGCTATTGCAGATTAAGCAAATATAATTTTATAACAATAATAAAGCAGTTTCAGCCAAAGCAATAAATGAGCTTCCTCAAGGAAGAGACATTATTCTTATAAAATAAATAAATAAACACATAAATAGATACATACATACATAAAATGTATCTGGCAGTGCTCTGTACACATTGAAAGACRGCAACACTACAAAGACTGAAATCCAGCTGTATATATGTTAGTCTTTCACTTAAAGTCTTTCAGTTGCCAACCGTTTTGTAATGGTAATTTCATCCCTGGAAGGTGTATTCCAGTATGGACACTACAGGGGGCTATTATGTGCTGTAGGACCTGGGTCAGCTTAGGTTGGAAGAGGCTCCCTCTGGTCTTACAGATGTCAGTAAACTCTCCCTGAATCCTGGTAGCTTTAGGGATAAACAACAGAGACTTGATCTGCTAGTCTGAATCATCCCACTACCAATTTTCCGTCTTCAGATAGGAGCAAGTGGAAGAGGTTATAATGACTCTGTCAGAGGCTTTGAAGTATAAGAAGGTAAAACAAATGTTTTATGTGGTCAGTTATGTAAAAGGATATTGAGCAGTTTTTGTGGTAAATTCTACTGGAATTTAAAGTGTAATGCATCCAACGCAAACAGCATGCACAACTAAAATTTTAATTCAACAAGGATGTCTTTTCATACTGTACACAAAAGGGTGTAAAAATACAGCTTTTCTCAAAGTCATTGGCATGTTTTTGTGTTGAAATGTTAATCAAGATTGTGATATTTCATAACATACTGTTCTTTGTTGAGAACTCTGCAAATCACTATGTTGCTTAAGTACATGCATAATATCTGAGTGGTCTTTCTGACTCATTCARGTCGATTTCTATGCCATAAGAGAAATAAATTCTTAATCTCTTAAAAACAAAATCAATGCTGAACTTGTAGAGGAAATTTTTGAAASAAAAAGGAATATACACTCAATAAGTATGAAAATATCAATAAATTTCTATACTGGTCTAGAAAGGAGCTTTGGAATGTAGCAATTTGGATAGCATCTCATACATTCTGCATTTTTTCTCTGTTTCATACTATCTAATCATCTGGTGAAATACAAAACTGATTCTGGCAGCAAACATTGGAACAGTGGCAGATGAAGCCCTGTTCTTTCTGACACAGTAAATTGCAGTGGTTTGGTTTTATCATTAGGGCTGGGAGTACTTCTGCTCACCACAGCCTAAAGATTCAGGAAAGCACTCTGCAAGAAATGTTTCATCTAAACAGTGTAACCATTAAACAGTTAATTGAAACTGCCTCTTTCACAAATAAGAGATGAGGAGGGTTCATTTTGATTGCATARTCAAAGCCACGGGAGTCAAAATCAGCTATGCTTTAAATTATAGAATCACAGAATGGTTAAGGTCAGAAAGGACCTCTAGAGACCATCTAGTCCAATCTCCCTGCTCCAGCAGGGGCATCTATATCCATCTATATCCAGTATATAACATTGGATATAGGTGTTTTATTAAAAAATAAATTAAAATATTATGAATGACTGAAGCACACAGTGCTGTGAACACTGGTCTTAGTTCARTGTTTTAGATCTTTCAGAACTCCTGGGTTGAAATAAATGGCTAACTCAATAAGAAGGTGAGAAGAAAGCTATTCTTGGAGAATATCCAGCTTGCAAGAGAGCAAGAATAAGCCAAGGTAGTGACTAAAGAAAATATTTTAGAAAAGTTACTGAGAGGGGACCTAAGTACCKTCTTATCAGAATTCAGCACACAATAGAAACTTGCACATGACTTCCCTTTTCTCTTCCTTTTTCACATAAAAGAAAGATGAGGAYGAAAAGTGAACAGTGAGAAGGAGCTCAGCGTCAGAGCTGACATGTGGCACTCTCAGAAAGCAAATCAGTGGCTTCAAATATTAGACTGTACATATTTGAAATGTAGCAGTCTCCTTCTCTGTTTGTTGATTGTCAGACAGGGTTTGTGTTCTTCCTTGCACTGATGGAGAGAGGAAGAAGACAAACAGAAGGAAAATTACATTAAAATGGACATGGATCCCCAAACAGAGATCTCCACCTTAAAAACTGTCTCCTTAGATTAAAAAAAACTGTACGTGAAAATAAGTTTGTAAATGTGTCAATATATAAATATAGGAAGACTGTACACAGAGTATCTGAGTTTGTGATTTGACACTGGCACCTCAAGTATACTGAAGAAACAGTTCGTGCTGTGCTGTTTTAAAGACCAGCAATCTGCAAAATTCCTTTTCTTGCATCCTCTGAGATTTCCCAGTCTTGTCAGCACAACTGCCAAAGGAAGTAGCCCTTGACTTAAGAAGTAGGATTGAACTCAGCCAGCTTCMGTGTTAGCCAACAAGTTAGGATAAATGTGGAGATATCTGGCAGGTGGCAGCACATGAAACAAAATGCCACAGCCTGGTGCTTCAGTACAAGACACTATTGCATCAACTGTGTAAGCTTTTATGCCCCAAACATAAGGTTTGTTGGTCTCTGGGTTCCCATATTTCAAGCATATGCAGCTTAGTTTGATGTTGAAGTTCCTGATTCAGGGATCATGTAGTGGTATAAACTGGTTTGATTTTTTTGACTGTAAGAAGACCTACTCATGACTGGCTGTGCAATAGTGTGGAATAGTCGGAGTAGCAGGTCTGGGTAGGGGAGGTGCAACATCCCTGTGTTGTGCATCTCCCCTGCCTCCAGTAAATCTACATCTGCAGAAGTATGTACTTGAATATCTTTAAGTTAAAACAGTACAAAACAAACAAACAAACACCCTAAACTTCAAAACCATTCAGAAATTAAAGTCCACACATGTTTAATCTGTTTCAGAGGAGCAATATTTTGGAGGAGAATCAGAACATCACACTAGGACCAAATGGGAAAGTAATAGAAAGGACAGCACACAGACAAGAAATTCAGTAAAATAAATACAATGAGGAAAAAGACACAGGATCCACTTTTTTTTTTTCTGAACACAAGTTCCAAATACACACCATTTTTTCCAACAGTAATGACTGTAAACATTAAAAGTCCACATAAGGCAAAACTTCCTCTTGAAGGCACAAATAAGTAAAAGAAGCAAACACCTGTTGGCCTGAAAAACATGTTTTGATTTAACTTTCTTGCTAACACTTGGTCAGTTCTTGGCATTTCTAGACAGTAATGAAATTATGCAAATGAAAATGCATACTAAATTCTAAGTTCAGTTGTTGGCAGTAACAGTGCCAATATTTTTTGAAAGTGTGCTTCCACCTTTTACTATGAGTAATATTTGAAGATTATTGCAAAATAACCCTGGATTCTGATTTCTTTGAATGTTAGTCTTTAAACATGGTAGAATGTATGACAGTAATCTACCTGGTCAAAACATCCATACTGCAGTCACAAGCATTTCAGATCCCAGATGGAAATCCTGTTCCAACAGTGAAATTCTCTGATGCACTGATTTTATACCTATATTCGAATTAGTGGATCTGATTTACTCTGAACAGTACACCACCCTTGTAAAGTCCTCCAACATGGACCATTATTTTGAACACATATTCAGTAGTTTGGTTATGAWCTTATACATGAAGGGATGTCAAAATAAGGGCAAAGTTAGAACTTGTGCAAAGCTCTCAGAATATATGAATCTCCCCCAATAAACCACCAAGCATACTGTCAAAATAAGTTTTGATTTGTCATTTGTGCTTTTGTTAACCAAAAGGTTCATAAACCTTCTGTTTCAATAAGAAAGATTGCAAGGTGTATAAGAACGACGCAGGAGCCACAGGAGAATGCTCTTAGAGAAAATTGCTTATTGAAATCTCCACAGTTAGTAGCAGGCTGGAATAGGATCATTTGGTCAGTGAGGTTGGGAAAGGATAAAGCTAAAAATAGAGGGGGAAAAGAAAGGATAATAAATCCTTCAGAAAGCTACAACTGATTTTGGCTATTTAATCTTCATTCTAGCACTTACTCTTATTTAATTGTAATATTAAGCAATTATGATTAAACATAGCTAATGAAATACATCAGTTCAGCATAGACTTGGATGTTATTTAGGAACTTGATAATTGGGTAAAATTAAACTAAATTAATCTATGCAGTGCATAGAGGGAAGGAGTTCTGCAAAAACATCCAGAAATGGAGAGAGAGAGCTTGTCTTGTCTACCAACCCACCCAAAATGATCCCAATAACTAGGCAAACTTATCAAGTCTATAAATGAAGATAGGCCACTTTGCACTTGCGTTTGCAAGCTGCATCCAAAGATAACTGAAGTTGATGCTAAATCTTTTGTTGACTTGATTTGACTTTGGACCACATYTGTGGTTTGATGGCAGTTAATGCTTGGAGTAGTCAGAGGCATGAGGAGAAAGAGGAGGGCAAGAGAGCATAAAGTGTTTTATCTAGTTTATTCATTAATCCTACTTTGTACAGTTTCTCTTTCACTTGAATGTATTTGAGCCAGATAGCATCAAGAAACATATGTTCTCACAGTCAGATAYACTCTGCTGTTACTCTTGGTGGGTTGAATGGGAATGACACATTTGTGTCACATCTCAGTAAGTCTTTGTCATCCTCTGTGAAGTAAAACAGTTCATGCTTCTGCTCTTCTAACCCTTCCAGGTTATCATACCAGACTTTTGCCTATAGAGGTCTGGGTCCTTGAACTCATGTTTTCATTYTGAGGAGATCTATTAAACTATCTCTTGTCCTCGGTCTTGTGAAGGGACCATACCATCTGGAGGACTTCTTATATATAATTGCTCCAGATCCTTAGGCAAGACGTGATCTGTAAGGCAAGACCATTGCACTATGTTCATCATTCTGTTCTTTCTACTTTCATGGATTGTGTCTTGTCTTTTTATGGATTTTAAAGGCTTTTACACATGTAGTGTTTAGCAGCTGATTCACCTAACTACAGCATTCCTTATATTGGCAGCTATTACTTTGCTACAAAGGGACTTTGTAAAAATAAGATATAGACTGYATTATATGTATTACTACTCCAATCACTACTCCAATTTTCATCAAGTTTTGCTCAAAATGCATGATCCCTTCCRAAATACATTGTATATTTGTATACGTACAACTCTATGTTTCAGTGCTCCAGGAGGAATATATTATAGTCTTCAAAAGGACAATAGAGAAATAATTTTCATTTTTCCAAAGAACAGTAATGAAACTTACAATAAACACTTATTATCTTATTTATTTAAGAGCATAACAATGCTCTTAAGATTGTATAAGTCACTTCAATTGTCAGGCTCTTGTAGAGTTGTTAAATGGTTTCAGACTTTAAAACTGTTTATTTCTCCAACTGCGCAAAGTCAGATTATCAGTCGTGAGGGTCATATTTTAATAGCAGGATAGCAGTTCCCTTAACCTGTCTTGTTCTTATCATTGCTCAAAGGAAATTACAAGAATTATTTTGCTGAGAAAGTAATATTAAAATATATATATATATGTTTGTTCAAATAATATTTAGAAGCTGGAAGCAGACAGCCAGTCTCATCTGGCTTCGCATCCGCCAATCGATAGCACAGGCAATGGTTCTGTCAATCAGGTTTGGGAACTTCTGGTACCCACAGCTCTGCACTACCTTTGACTACACTTTGCAGTAAAGATTGACAGAATTTACAGCTATTAATTGCACTATCTGACTGGAAACTTTTCTGAAACTTTGCAGTAGGACAAAGCAATAAGCTGAGACATTCTGAAGAAAGTATGGTTTCAGGCAGTAGTGGGTTGAATAGCTATAAAATTTCTGTGTGACCAACATGCAGTATAATTTTTCAAGCCAAGAGAGSAATCATTATGTATGCTGATCAGTACTGACTCTGGCAAACAGTTCTGTTGCTGTTGACGCATATATTCATATGCATAAGTAAGTATCAGCAAGAGCAAGGTTTTGATTTTTGGAGCTCTATTCACAATTTAAGTTCCTCATTATGCCTAGAGCAAAATATACCTAGCAAACTAACAAAATAAGACTCTGTTAAGCCTTAAGAACCAAAAGACAAGATGTATCTGTCAGGCCAAGGAAATACATCATTAAACCAAAAAGGTAGTTAATACAGGATGCCTACTAACAGTGTTTTTCACAGCATTTTATCTGAGAACCACTCTCAGATTTGCAAATATCACCCATAAGTCATATATCAAGTGTCCAGATTTTTTTCCTGAAAGCCATTAATTTGCGTGTTTTAGACTAAAGGAGAACAGTGACTAATAAGCTGGAAAATACAATAAGCCTTTGAACTTCTAATTTACACTTTACATTTAAAAGGAATCCTACTTATTAAGTGTAATTTAAAAAGCAGCATGCATACACAAATACTTGCAATAGCTTTCTCATTATAAAGAAAGCATAATAGCTCCCATTAAAGAGCCTTAACAAATGTGAGATTTTTTTGTAAAATAAACAAAACTTGGCTTTGCAGAACTTCTAGTGTATTGTGGCCCTGCAGTTGGTCTATTATAACAATTAGACCTCAGTATTGCTGAAAAATCTGCATCTAACAATCTCAAATTTTGGACTGTAGGAGTGAGCTGGAAAGAAGTCAGGACTGCATTACAAGAAACTAATTAAAACAGACTCCATGTTAGGCAGCTCAAAATCATCTCTATTGTAAACATCAAGTGAAACAATTAATTATTAGTATTAGCACAGAGCCTAAAGGCACATGAAATCAGGGTCCATTATACTTGGGACTATATAAACACAAGAGACAGACTCTGCCTGAAGAGATTTCTGTCTAAACAGACTAGTCAAAGTATGGCAAATGAAATCACTGCCACTGAGAAACTGAAGCAGAGAGATTAAATTATTTGCTTACGAGTATTTAGACTAGGAGGCATTATGCATCACATGTACCTAATTCATATACATATACATATACACACACACACACACACACATATATAATACAAAATATATTTTCTTTGTAATATATATTACATACATTATAAAATATATTCATTTAATGTAGCATGAGTAAATCCTTAACACATTTTTAATACATCTTAATACATATCTTAATAGATCTTAATCAGGTTAATACAGTGACAGGAGGAAATACTGCGTTACTGGGTAATTGAAGGAGTTAGGTCAAGACTATATATTTTATAACTATGTATTTTATAATAATAATAATACATAAACATAAACATAATACATACTATTATATATTTATGGAGTATTATATTTATTTTATTCAAATATAAAGCTGGAATTTTGGACACTTTTTGCAGT
This sequence comes from Nothoprocta perdicaria, assembly GCF_003342845.1. Taxonomy (NCBI): domain Eukaryota; kingdom Metazoa; phylum Chordata; class Aves; order Tinamiformes; family Tinamidae; genus Nothoprocta; species Nothoprocta perdicaria. Next base: position 1,108,810 of record NW_020455093.1, read on the forward strand.
TACATTTATGGCATTACTCRCATAATTAAAAGAGGCAAAAAATAAACAGCCCAAAACACACCATATAATGTGATTCAACTGTTTAAAACAAAAGAGTAAATACAAATCATTGACTTCTTCTCTGTTGCAACTGATTTTTTTCTGCCAGGAAGTATATATATGTGCAGGCAAAGGGAATTTACCTCCAAGTTGATTTAACACTATGAAGTTTTCCATATTCTTTGGGAACTAATATATGCCAAAGTAGGCTATGCTTGTCCCCAGATGACACTTTAGGATCTCATTACAAGAAGTGATGGATCTGTTCAATGTTGTCTAGGAACTAGTGATCCTGATAGCTATTTTCAAAACAAATAAGAAAAGAAATATCCTAATCTGCAGTAAGTATTCACCCACTCCATGTAAATGGAAARTTTTCTAAAGCTTGAGATAATTCAACCTGATAATAAATATAGATAGAAAAAAATTGTTGTCCTTTAAGCAGAGTTTATTGAATGTTTTAACAGCTACAGTTCTATAATCAATAAAGGAGATAACAATAGAGAAGATCTTATTACAGGATAGAGAGGTAAGAGTAGAAACAAGAAAGTATAGTATTTTATGAATGGAAAAGGATATATAAAATATTTTATATACTTTCAAAGTTGATAAGAGAAGATAAGTAAAGAAAGAAAGAAAGAAATCCATAGTTATTAGAACTAATGACAGTAAAAAGATTGCTTTCATTACAAAATTTAAAAAAAGAACAGTTTGAGACCATTAACAGAGAGAGATACTTTACTAAAAATAAAGGGAAAAAAAAGCCATAATTAGTCTGTGTTGTTCTGTATTCAGGAGTAATAGGATAATTGATTGTATCACACAAATATGATGAAGTACTTCCAGCCTTTTAGTAACAGTGCAGTATGTTAAACAACAACTATTTGAAATAAATATTTTTAAATCATCAAATTTGACTAACTTGCAAACAACATCAATGAATGGGGATATTCCAKGTCAGCTAATGTTTATTTTTATTCKTAATGTTTATTTTTATTCTTATTCTTTTATTTTTAATGTTTATTTTCTGCAATACTGCAGAATTTCCTCAGTCATAAGACTATTAATATTCACAGAGGGCAAGAAGATAACCCAATGACCTAAGCTTCATTTGCTGTGAAATTAAATTATTTGAAAAAAWAAATATATATACAAAGAAAGTGTTATACCARGATATGAGCAACATCTGAAATAGCTCTGATGACTTCTTATGAATTGCCTGTTCCTTCGCCTGCAGATCAGTGCAGAACAATTTGGGTTTCTCCAATGATTTCCAGGACCCGTAACATAATCTCTTGATTTAGTTAGAAAATGTTGCAGTGGTTTTCAGTATGATCAAAACAAACATGTGTACCCCAATATATTTTATTATTAGTTTCTTGAAAATCTTAAATATTCATTTTAGGTGTATGTTAGAAACTGAGCACTTCATGTCAAAATATGTCAGTCCCAAAATCTAAAGATATCTGGTGCCAGTAAAATTTCAGATGTTAGCTATCATCTAAATATAATACATGAATTTTAGAGTAAGGAAAAAATATCTAATCTTAATGATATTGGTATACTGGTCTGTACAGAACTTCGTTCAGAAGCTCTGGACATAGTGGGAGTTTTCTTATTAACTTCTCTTTCACAGGCTCATCATTTATTATTTTTTTTTTAAAAAAAAAAAAAAAGGAACAAGGAGCAATGCAGTCTATGCAATAAGCCTTTTATCTGCCAGTCTACTTATCTTGAAGATTATTATTTCTGTCTTCTTTCTTCTAAAATTTTCCTTTTAGTTTTGAAAGATTTTTTCCATAAAATTACAGTAGTCTGTAATTATAGTGGTCCTGCTTAGAGATAGGATTGTCTGTGTTCCTCAGTAGTCTTGCCTCCTGCACATTCTTTTCTTTCACAACCCCAACTAAGATACAACTAAGTCATAGATTAATGAACTATGAACTCGAGAAAAATAGRTAGTTCAGTGCAAATCCTCTCTAGGACCATGCCCATCTGCAGGCAGATCCTCTGTATGCTGCAAAATTCTAATGCCTTTTATCAACCCCAAGCAATCTGCTTTTCCATCTGTGGTCTCTCCATTTCTTCTTTCTGTTCATTAGCCTTGGGGAATAACCAATCACTCYTTAAGACTATGTCTTATATAGGAAAAATACATCTCCAGATGTTTATTACCACAAGAGTCCTACAACTGGATGGCTAAAGCCTGTATGCATACAGTTATCCATGGGTTATCAAAGCTTTCCATCTGGCCAGCTTTCACATTACAAGGTCATGTAGCAAAAAATATGTAAGTACTACTTTTCTTTTCTTTTTTTCTTTTTTTTTTTTTTTTTCATATTAGTGCCCTCAAAGGCTGTATTGATTAGCTGACAGTTTAAGAATCTGGTTTCTATACTCTCCATTGTTGACCAGTCTTAGAAATGTGAACACAGGAGAGAATTATTATCACACCCTGTTTGAGTCACCTGTGTTCTTATTAAAAGACATGATGGTCATCCCTCTCTGCTGTTCAGTATCCTCCATCTCAGTATGTAATTATTCTCCTCCTCTAATGAGCTTTCTGCTATCATCCTTCAAGCTGTGCTTCATTCTCCTCTATGAGTTTTAGATAGCATTTCCATTATTTGAACTAATTTCCTCATAATTTCATCTTATTTCCTTCCATAGATAGGATCAACCCTTGCTCATTCTTGTTTCTTTACTTCAGAAAATTCTTTTTTTTTTTCTTTTTTTTCTTTCTGCACACTAACTAACTAGCAAAACAATGATGTCCCCAGTTCCTTTCCCATGCTTTCAAGTTGAGGAACCTGAGTAGCTCAGAACATAGAATCATAGGAAAATTTGCGCCAGGCAATCATCAGTGGAAGTAATGTTTTCTGAGCTTGCCTTTGCATGTCTCTTTTTGTTATTATTTCAGAGAAAAAGAAGGGAGCAACTATTTAGCAGTTACTGTTTCCTGCTTGCTGCCCTCTTGCCACTTAAATATCTAATTGCATTGTCTTATTTAATTGTTCTGACAGTGACTCCAGAAAAAAAAAAAAAAAAAGAAAAACTCCAAAGTGTCTGCCAGAATCTGCAAGGATATGTTATGTTTCTGCTAAGTCTTCCCTTCAGCTGACAGCATCTAAGTTGGACAATAAAGGAACAACAGAAGCAAACATTCTCACCCTTCCACCACAAAAACAAGGAAAGCTATTGATTATATTACAGTTAAAAATCAATATGTTTTCATTCCCCACCACTACTCTAGTTTCCTCTCCTCTSGACTAGACACTGTAAGCATTTCCTTCCAAAACTCTCTCTTCATTTAGGAATCTGCTTTAGCAACAGAAATAATTGTCTTTGAAGRTCTTTGAGGAGAGATTCCTTCTGCCTAGTTTTCATACTTGACATAATGGAAAAAATTAGAGATTTTGAAGTAATTTTTTTTCTCTCCATTGACTGTATGGGAAGAGTTAAAATTGAAGGACTGTTTTACCAGTTGTAATTTAGACACAAAATAGAAATAGGTTTAGGTGTTCTTTAGCTTACTCCTGGAATTCTGAACATATCCCTTCAACCACCAGAAACTATACTTAGACATCTGTTCTGCTCCTCAGCAATAGGATTTCCTTTTTGGAGGAACTCACATAATTCTACATACAAAATTCTGAGCTGTCATATGCAGCTTTTTGTAATGAGTGGAAATTCTGCCTCCATTTTTCATACAACAAATATATATATATAGTTGTTTTTCTAGTTGAATAATACATCTACCTGGTATAACACGTTTTTAGTCAATTTAGGAGAATTCTATGCATTATAAAGCTATTAATTTATTTAGGTATATTTAGAAGTGAAAAGATTTCTATGTGAAAATATCAAACTCCGAAAATCAATACAGAATATGTCCTTCAAATTTATTCTCCTCTGAAACAGCACCATGAATTAAACACTATTTTTTTTCAGTTAACTCACGTATATCCCTCAACTATTTAAACTCCAAGGTGTCTTCAAGAGCCTCTCTAAAGGATCACCTGACCCTGGAACAGTCAGTTCAGGTTTASCTTTCAAACTACTGAAGAGGACGAGCTTTACTTGATACCTCCTATGCTGTAGAACGGCTTACATTWGTGAAAAATTCTTTGCAGATTATACCATTAATTCAAAAAAAGGTATCACCTTCCATTCACAAAGAAGCCAGTTTTCCCCCTTATACATAATTATACAAAGTGGAAGGTAGAAAGCAAATATGGAAAGCTAATGACTACTATAGAGCATCTATGATGTGAACTTTGACACAATATACTTTGGAGTAAAAGAAGAGCTCTATCAAATCCATATTTTTCTTTCTTTTCCTCCTTTTTTTTTTTTTCTTTTTGTCATTGTTACTGTTCAGAAATAGTAAATTATTAACTTCTACTATTTCATAAGTGCACAGCTCATTGTTTGTAGGGAATCTGGCTTATATAGCAGTTATACTGACATATACTGTTTTKCATGCATTAAAAGTTACAGCACTTCAGTGCAGGATACATCAGACTAACAAAGCAGGTTGTTACTAGTTCTCTTTATTCTGATAGATTAACAGAAGAAATGAAAAGTTTCTTAAAAATAAGACAATTCTAAGGGCTACATCAGTGGGATAGTTTTGTTACTGTAAGCTGATTTCAGTTAACTAAGTCTGCCTCCCACTGTCAGCTTTAGCTCTAGACATCTTGAAATGAGCAGATTGCTAAGGAAGGGGAGAGTCTGCTATGYTGGATAAAAGAAGCACTTGCAGGCTGATGTCGAGTTAAAAACACATTTCTTCAATGTGGTAACCAATGTCACCTCTGCTAGAAGAAAGAGTCAACAGAAAAAACTGTTAAAAGGAATCAAAGGAATTAGTTTCAAGTTTGCAAAAAGTATACAAGAGTTTATTGTATAATTTTTTTTATTCATAACTCACTACTCCCTCAGAAATACTTAATACAAAATCCTCATAATCTTGGTTACATGACAATTTAGCAGGATCTCTAGTTTCACAACTAGCTCCCAAAAATATWTTAATTAGTTGTGAAAATTCTTGAGCACAGTGAGATATGTTCTTGTAAGAGAACTCCCTCATCCTATTTTAAAAAGACTTGACAATGATAAGACCGTTAGTATGTACTGAGAGTTGGTAAAGGAACAGAATGGTTCTTGAAAAAAATTGCTATTGATAGCATATGTAAAGTACATTCAAAGTATTTTGCAGTGACTCCTAGGAACTGCTCAAAAAAAAGTATCTTGTTTGAAGCATTTGGTTCAATGTTTTTTTCTAAAAATAAATTTTGGAAAAGATGATTAAAACTTTTCTAAAAGCACTGAATCCCATCAGGCCAGCCATTACGAGCTCTTCCTTCATTGCTGTGGGAGATATTAGATAAGAATGTACATATACCTCTCCCTAGCTAGGAAGCTAATATCCTCAGTATAGTCATGAATATAGTCAGTTTCTGTCTCTTGTAGTATCTACCCGGAAATAAATGATAGATTTTGGGGGAATGGAGGTGAGGATTGAAATAGATTTTTGGCTAGATGCAAGACATCATTCAGTAATTTCACTTTCCTTGGGATAGTGAGCAATATTTAATTCCCTTTTTGTCTGGTCAATCAATATAGACCTTCCAGCCACGGCCTCACCACGAAGGAAATATAATCTACAATCATTAAATACAAACRTGATATATGGCTTCAGCCAAATACAAAGATACATTATTTAAAACTCTAGTGAACTGCTTGCAGAAGTTATCAGGGTATTAAACATTAAGAAGTATGTTTCATTAAATTGAGAGATAAACCAAAAATCACAGTGGTTTTCTTGGAGCTCGGGGTTTTGTCCAATTCCTTATGTATGTATTTTTCTCTTCTTTGTAGCGACGAAGAACAGTTAGCACTTAGATAAACACAGAATTTCAGATTGTGTTCACAGTTGTAACACTMGCCATCCAGTACAACATATGGAATGTGACATCACCTCTTCACAGAATTTGTATAATGACTTTAGAGAAACTCCAAGTTGCACACAGAGAAAAATAAATTTATTTATTATTTTCACCTTCATTTTACAGATACACATTGCAGGATGAGATAAATTATATGTAGGTGACTTTTTTAGAACAAGATTTCTAAAGTAAGGAAAGGGTTCAGTTTATAATAGAACGAGATATACATATTCTTTATTATAATTATAAGATCTTCAGAAAGGTGTAGCTATATACCTTTATAAAAAGCTAGAAAAAGGTAAAGAGGAAGGAAAAGATAACTAATTCAACCATATTTTAGTCATTTGTTACAGGAATCATAGCAGTTCTCTGGCCTGTAGGATGTAAGAGATCAGATTCAATAGCCCAGGTTTTTATTCTTGGATTGATCAAAGGTCAGTGGTTTCTTCGAGCAGCAAGGAGATAAGAGGTAGGAACCAGAATGCACAGAAGCACAACCCATGAAAGGACAGTGAGCATGAGGGCAGTGAAAGAAATAGTTGGCGTGACAGGTGAAGACAGCAAAACCCGAGTCACTTGTTGCAAATGGCAATGTTAGACACAGAGCATCCTTAACACTGTCCCTCATTTTCTCTCTGCTGCCCAGAACTCTAAGTCTAACAGCAGGAATTGCTTCTTATCCCTACAGTAATGAAATCCAACTGTCAGCTTTTAAATCCATCTACTTAGTCAGATTACTTTCCCACTAATCCAGCTGAGCTAATTCTTTCACCTAAAGGTCTACAAAAGGGTGAATAACTGTGCTTAGTACTTTCATGGTGTTTGCCATATTTGGAACATGGAAGCAATGTTAATTAATTAACAAGTATACAGAGCCACAAATCTGCAAATCCATCATCAGGGTTGCATTTAGAAGTTTATTAATTAATGTTTTATCACCTGGAATTTATCAAAGGCCCTGGTGTGGATGAATTCTTTACTCCTTTCTGAAGGTGAATTGAAAATGTTACAAATGTTACATAATGTTACAAAAACAAGTAAACAAACAAAATAGAAAAAAAAAAGAAAAAAGAATTAATTTCATAATGTTATAAAACCATGTGATTTATATCACTGTATATCTCAATTCATGACCAGTCCTTACAATGTGTTGATGAGCATTTCTGCCTTTACCTTTTGTCTGGGACAAAATGAGTTTGCAGCAGTGAATGTGAATATGGCCAGGGTCACTTGTCCTTCTTTCATTTTCCTCTCTTCATCTTGGCCCAACAGATGCCAGAAAAATATTTCTGATCCAGGCAAGATTTTCTGATTTTTTATGACAGTATAAGAGTTTAAAATTTTCCATGTAACCTTGAGAGTTGCACTCCTGACATGATGTAAGGTACACAGAWGAAAAGAAAACTGCATATTTTAAAACTAGTTTAAATCCAGAAGTGATCCTGAGAAAAGTGACTTGTCAGGAAGCATGTTCACAGTTGCAGTTTCACTAAACAAAAACATGTGTCTCTATCTTGGGAGTCTGATTAGGGCTATTGCTCGTAGACCAAAGAAATTTTCACAGACAGCAAGTGGATGTGTACCTCTAAGGTACTGCTGCTAAAGAACTGAAATAGCTTTTGCTACAGGAGTGTACCTCTGCACAATATAAAGCAAAAGTCCCTCAAGCTAGGTAAAATACTGGAGAGGCAAAGATCCTTGTCAAGTATGATCTAAGATTAAGTTTTCCTATTTTACGCTTTACTTTGGTGGTAGTGCTTCCAGCTTTCTAATCAAGACCATAATTCTGTGCTGGAAGGGAATATATGAGTTTTATTTTAAGCTATAGGGCTTAAAGTAAACTCAGGTGACTTTGACTAGCACCAAGTCTGCTGCTTTTATAGATTCAGCAAATCTAAGAAAACTGCCTCTGCAAAAATACATTTTGYAATATTTTCAAACTAAGACAAATTAAAGGAATTTAGATGCCCTTCTTAGTAGACTTTAACAAGAGAGGAGGGAAATGGATGTTATCAAGCACCMGCTGAAAGAGTTGTCACCTGCAGTGAGGGAAGCACAAAGCTATGGGGAAAAAACAACAGCTGCAGGAAAAAAATCTTATTAAAATTAACTGAAAGGGACTATGCTTAATATACATAAAAAAATAGAGCATATCAAATAAAGCACACTGACAAATAGATTATTGAGAGATTCATGTTCCAGGTCTTTTTCAAAATAGAAAGTCAATCCTGAATGGTATTTATATGCTTCTATTTATTTTCATTTTACTGTGCTATCTCCTGAGCATAGTAGTGTCACTAACACTTTCTAACACAGCTCTACATTTAYCTTCCTATTCTCCCAACTGTTCTTTGGCAACAGTTGTTGTGGCATTGTTTGTGACTTTCATTTCCAAGATACMTGAAATTACCTTGTACCTTTTTGGTCTTGAGAATGAAATGAAGCATATATTTGTTTTTTCCCTCCATCTTTGAAATCCCCAAGATCATTCTTGTTGCTCCTTTTCATTGRAACAGGAAATACATATTGCAGCAGAAACGGCAAGATGCTTGACTTCCCTCTACCCACAGTGTCACTCACATTTCTAATTGTATTTTAATAARTCATTTAAGAATACCCTTTCCTCTTACAAATAAATAATAGTTAATACCCTGCAAAATAATTCTCTATCTAATTTTGTGATGGGTACAACTGGGATGGGATATTGCAAAAAAAGCATCATCTTAACCAAGTCCATTTAAATGATGAATAAGTGCTACAATGATAGAAGACTCAGAGGAGATAGGCAACGGAGAAGTATCCATAAAAGTCAGGAATTATGTAGGATGTGCTTTCATAACTACAGCTGTTACACAGAGAACTGACTTTATTCCAACACATAGTGCATCAGAGGATGATATTTGTGTTAGAAAAGCAGTGTAACTGTTAAGTGGATTAATTGGTAAAAATATTTCTTCCTGAGTTTATAAAATGAGTGTAAACGTCTCCCTGAGATAAGCTAGAGCAACATGAGGGAAGTGTATATGTGGCTCAGCTCAATGTAAGATATAAAACCTGAACAACTAACAAAGGAATTCTGAAGAGAGCAATGAGCTTGAGTTGACTGGGGACACTCAACTTCATGATGGTGAGCATATTATAGAGACCAGAAATGAGGATCACATTGGTATTGAGATTGAACTGCGTAAGCATATGCTTGAAGTGTGATTTCAGTGTATTGCCGATATACTCTGCTAAATAAAAAATCCCATGTAACATCAAATATCTTCAAAATAAACTTTTATACTGGATGAGAACACTGGACTCTTGACAGTTTACCAAATTTTAGCAGAGAACTAATACCTAYCTATTGAAAAATTTCATACTAGCTGAACCTGGAGGACTATAAAGCAGATTTTCCTGATGGATTCTGGGGTTTCCTGATTTCAGTTGAATGAGGACAGGAGCATATTGTTTACTAGACATAACAAAATTGTATCTGCAGTTCTTATTAGAATTTGAAATCTCTTACCAAAAAGCAAACAAAAAGAAAGCTTGGCCGTGTAGGGTCAAGACTCAAAAAATTCCACGAATAGAAGCTAGTATAATAGAATGCGGCAGAGAAATAGAAACTGAGGCCTAGATCTTCGCAAGACATTCATGTAGGATGCAGTTATTTCCAGAGATTTGTACTAAACAGGGAAAAGCAGTAAAATAGCATGAAACATGTTTTATTTCTCTATTTCTATTCCTTCACCTCTTCTCAAATACATCGTTAAAAAATTAAAACAAAAAGTAGGAATTGTGCAAGCAAAATAATGGGCGATAGGTAGACTTCTCCAAATAAATTCTCCCTAAGAAATCACCAATCACCCATCTTCAGAAACTAAATTGAATGAAAATAAAATGTTCACAAGTATCACCTAGCCAAGAATGAAAAAAAAAGAATAAAAAGAGTAAAGGATTATAATCTTTGGCCCTTGTACAGTAAACATGACCATGAGCTCCTCACTCCAAACTTCCATGCCTATAGATTCATTCATTCATGCTTATTTCTACTTTGCTGAAGAGATTTTGTTAGCTGTTAAGGTGTATGTAGTATACATATCTGTCCTGCCTGATATTGTGGTTGACCTTTCTCAGTTTTATCTTTGCTTTCCATGSCTTAGACAACTACTTTCACAAGATGAATAACAAAAGTGGCAAATCAAGTACAAAACACTTCAACTCACAAAGGAATCACTAATGATGCAATCAAGTAAACCATACACAAACTGGTAAATTATATCTTCTATTGGTACAAATTGGTACAGTTTCACTTATTTATGATTTATCCTATCTAAGGATTCTTCTAAGAATTCTGAATATGTAGATCTGACCTGCTGATTCTGAATCAGGGATCTTATGTAGATTGATCTAGTGTTTCTTTCCYGCTTTCCTACTAGTTTTTCCATTCTTCCAAATATTTTCCTTAAGGCTGGATCAGTTTTATGTCAGAAAAAAAAAAAGTATTATTATAGAATCATTATAAAAGCAGAAAATATATACATTTCTATGTATATAGAACTATATATCAACAGCAATCTTTCACATATTGATGCTATAAGGAAATATTATATTGTAAAACTCTTTCTAACTATGCTCTCATCAAAACATTGCCATTATTCAGAAGTCTGTATGAATGGGGTTTATTGACCTCAATTCATTCTAACAAACCAATATTATAAAACCTGATATCATAGTTGACACTAATTAATACTTAKATTTGATGTTTCCTCAAAGCATCAGCATAATGAATGACTGTCACCTACCACTTGCTGTTTCTTAAATTGTTCTTCACTCACATCTAAAACAGCAATAGAAGACCTTGGTGAAAYATTATATGCACTTTATTAATTAATAATAATTCAAACTGAGTTTATTATCATAAAAATCTTAGAATATATGTAGATAAACAACTCAACTGCAAAGCCCCCCAAGACTTGATAGTTATATGCAAAAACAAGTGTTCCTTCCTTATTTATTGTGTTGTCCTATGTCTCAATTGACCTGTTGCAACATTGGTAGCATACAAGGGAATTTTCACTCTGTTCTCACTAGGTTAGTCCTATACCTAAAGGTACTGACAAAAAATTTCGGAGAAGGCTATAAAACCACTAGATAACAGTAACTAACCTAATGGGTCAAAACTTTTACCTAGGGTGCTTAGAGAAACATGTTTATGTTTCTGGTCCAAATAAAGCAGATCTGTATTTTATGTCTATGTAATATCTGTCTCTCTCTAGTATAAAGTAAAGTGGTTTTAAGAACTGAATTTTAAAACAGAGTGGGAAAGAAATTAGTGTTTAATTTAAGAAAATTAAATAGGAGGGGAAACATATTTCCTGATATGTGATAAGAATTAGGTCTTCAAGAACATGTTCAAATTCCCCTTCCTGGTTCTTCCACTGTTTGGAAAATCTTGGAAACTATCTCAATCTCCAGGCCAGTCACTCTAGTATCTTCCATTAAAGTAACTGAAAATGAAATTCAATAGTTTTCAAGAATGAGGAATGAGAAGGATGAAATTTTCAAAATATTTGTAAGACTTAGAAATGACATGGCCACATTAGGTTATTCTGTTCCTCCTGTCTGGTCTCTAAAATGAACTAACTACAACTTCACAGCAGAACTAACTATCCTAGTGACATAAGCAGCCTATCATGAACATTTCACTTTGATCCAATTATTTCCTGCCTGTAAGAACTATGATCTCACAATAACAAGCTAGTGTAGGAAAATATGTTGGAAAACCTTTCTACATACCATGTATCAAGATTAATTATTGCACTTAGCCTAAAGCACATCAGGTTAGTCTCTGTTATCATTTAATTATCCTACTAGTTATATTTTAATYATTCTGTTTCTCAGCCACTGCTAATATGTGTAGTTACTATTCTTCCTCTTTTTTTTTTTTTTTCTTTCCCAGTGCACTGAAAGTAAGACATTGCTTCTGAATGGCAGCACAGCTTGTGACAATGTTTTATTAATGTAACCAATGCTACTATTGTTATATGCCTTAAATCTTTTCTTCAAAATCATGAATGTCATCATTCTACCATACGAGAACATTAAATTGTATTATGAAAGTAGATAAAATCTCAAATGTTGCATATTGAACTCATCCTTTCATATACATTTTATTGTGCATTAGGCAGACTATGGAACAAGATCCTTATAGGTATGTGGAACAGTGGGGATTTGATCTTTCACTACCCAGTTATCCATCCCCAACGGGCCAGAGATCTTGTGGGATAATTTCTCTAAGTAACCTACACTTGTTTTTTTCTTTTTAATTTCTTTATTATTATTATTATTATTAAGAAGAAAGAAGATTTACCTCAACTCGTTTTCATGTTTTCAACAAGAACATTGACAAGTAATACAACTAAAAAATCTAAATTCATAACAAAACCACAAAATACGGTTGTCTTGGCAGTACATGTTAAATCTTACAATTCTTTGCCACAGACAGTAGATAAATTAGTATAAATAAGGGAAAACTGGATAACTTTACCGTGTTTAAACACTGTCAGYTATTCAGTGTGAGTTATGCTAAAATACCAATTGCAGTGAAACTGTTATGCTCCATTGAACAACCTGATAAGGTAGAGAGTTTAGTGTATTTATCTATTTATGATTAATTTAGAAAGAATGATATGCTTCATGTATCAAAGGAAATAGAATAAATAAAAACAAACAAAAAAATACTTTTCCCAAAAGCTTAAGTATGACTCGGCTRGAGATAGGAACATATACTGAATGTATATCTAGCCTGATAACCATCAATAACTATTATAACTATCAATAATATGTTTCATATAACCTGATAACCAACCTCCACTTCAACTGTCAAAATCTTGTACCAAACCTGAGAGTAGCTAAGGGTTGTTCAGTAAGTACTCAAGTAGATATTTGAAAAGGGCTGCTGCATTTTTGTGTTTTCCCAGATAAGCACCATTTGTAAATTTGGGAAATGTACAGCACATCAAAAAAAGAAGTGTTTGACCATTGGTCCAGGCTTTCTCAACATGCAGTAACTTGAGGAGCACAGAAATACTAGTGCCAGCAAATTAGCCTCATAAATTTCTTCTGGTTACTCTAATGCCTTTCAAACACATAAACACAAACCTCTTCATTGAGTACTCACATAGCATATAGAAGAGGCAGAACAATTTTGTCCTTTGCTTGACATTGAAAAGAGTTTTGAATTCAGATCTTCTTGCAAAAAAAGATGTTGTAAACTCTGAAAAATACATTAATGAGGTCATCCTTTAGCATTCCAATTAAATTTATTCTATATTTAGTTTGAAAGAATTTAACAGCTATTTTGATAGGTGTTACCTTATACAGACTCATTCTCTCTGCTTCTCTCTCTGTCTCTGAGTATTTAGTTGTTCAGTATAGACCATCTTTAGATCAGAGCCCAAGTTCAGGATCTATGAAGAAGCTGTCTTTTCCTATTGCCAACAGAGAAAACTTAGAGCAACCAACTTTGGGCTCAGGGCTCTATATCCCAGCCTAATGCCCAGGTTCCAGCGCTGAGCCTGGGTATATTGAAGCCTGGATATATTGCTGGAATCCACAAAGTTGATTACACCCTTCTTCCTAAGAAATATTTTCCCTCTGATTTTTATTTATTTATTTATTTATTATTTTTTTTAATGCAGCCACCCACACCTATGCAGGGAAAAGATCCCATTTAAATTTTTGGTTTGAAAGGGGAAAGATCCTGCTAAACCATGTGCAACACAGCATGACAAAAATAAAGTTCTATTTACTGGAGATATTGGCTGTGAAAGCACTTGACATCAGAACTTAAGGAGAAAATTGTAGTTCAGAATGTTTTCATTTATCCCTCTAATAACTGCATGTGAAACTGCATGCTGCAGTAGTACTGTTTTTGTCAATTAGTACAAGATAAAAAAGCTTGTTCAGTCCAATTTTCCATGGATATGTGCTAATTTTATGGTACACTTCCAGGTTATATCCTCCGCTTTGACAGATTTTGTGATATGTTATATGGCAACATCTGATTTGTTTAGTTAGAGATGTTGCCTAATGAGAAAAGTGATCAGCCCTACTAGCCTTTCCTTCTAAATATCAATTCCCATTAGCCACATTTCTGCAAACCCTCACTGCTCTTCAATTTGTTAAGTGGAGATTTCTTGAATAAGAAAACTTTTCAAATCCAGAAATCATCATTTAACTGAATTATGTTTACTTTCCTCAATACATGTATTTTCCTTTCTAYGTTATGCCAATGATCTCTTTTTACTACTCAGATCGAAGCAAAGTTTTTTCTCTTCTATTCTCCAATTATTCTCTTTTCATTGGTGCTGCAGTGGTTATGATCAAATATGATCAATCCACACTCTATGATCATTGTCATGACAATGAAGCGTTACACATTTTGTGGAAAAAGCTGCCAAGGTTTGCTCTAAGCCAGAAAATGCTCTGCTAATATATAGCTCTTCTAACTTCTGAAGAAGTCTATTGAATTGTTGTTCATACTGATCATTGTAAGATTCATGTCTGAAAGATTGGCATTAAGTCCCATATCTTACAAATAAAAGGCTAAAGTATCAGTTGTGCAGAATCATCAATTAGTTTGAGAATCGGGTCAAAAACTATAGAGCTTTGCTCCTAGGTTTATGTTGAAGTAATTCCTTTCCTCATTCTTCCASTATTTTCACAATATTTAAAATGTAGATATTGCAAAACAATATCTATTTGCAGATTGAGAAATCAGATTTCACCATGTCATATATAAGGAAGAAATATAAAAAGTCTCTAAAGCAAAATGAAGGATCTTATTCAGGTGCTGCACAAAGTTTGGCTTTCTAATTCATTAATTCTTAGTAATACTTGCAATTAATCTTTCATTGCACAGTAACAAACCTTTTAGCAAAGTCTATTGGCAGAAGTTACACTATTACACAAAGTGTTGTAGAGTATAAATAAATTTATTCATGATTCTGTAGTGGAATTCATAACCTCTCCCACAAATAGATTGTTTATTTATCTGACATTATTTATGATCTCCTGTAAACAATCCCGAGTGCTATTTGATTTTACACAAAGCTCTGTAGCTGCTTGTAAATTTCATTATCTTTCTGCCATAAAATATCAAAAGGAYCCAATAGCGGCACCAAAGCTGTTATAATGTACATGACATACCTGATGTTATTAATGACAAGTTCCTATAATAAAATGGAATAATTTATCATTGTTCAGATTGTATCCATGTGTTCACACCCATGAGGGAAACTGGCTTCCTGCATGTACTCTGGTATACTGAGTCATGAGATTTCATGTTAAAGATGACATTCAGAAAATCAAATTGTGTAAAAGGATTATATTAAGAAAACAATAAAAAATGATTTATAGAATTTAAAATGTTCCTATATCCCACTAATATGAAGATTAGCAGAAGCTAAAAAAACAAGCAACCGAAGTATTTCCACACACATTGAATCACAATTCTTCATTTTCCCCTCCCTTCCCATACTCTTTTTCCCTTTTAAAATGAGCTTTTTCTATAAGGTGCTGAACACATTAATTGCTTGTAGAAGCCCACCTGCCTGTGCAATTTGTTGGCAGGGCCCGGAAACTTTCTCTCTGAGAATTTCAGCTGTTCACTTCATCAGAAGGTTTGATATCTCCCTTTGCTTTTAGATATGAAGCAAAGAGAAAAGTGAATTTTCAGAACCTCTGGCTCTTGGCTACCCGTGAGAGTCCTGAATTCCTGCTACTATGATTACCTAGCCATTTAGGGGAAGAGCTATCCTGAGGTATTTTAAGCACTTATCTGAGGTGCCAGTTTAGGAACCTCCTCATTTGAAGGTATCCCATTACCACTCAAGTGTGTTCCTTGGTGATGGGTCTAGAGTCAATTTAAGCCAGAATCACTCTCTGAAGAGGACTTTCTCCCTCCATTACTATAAGAAAAGTGCAGACATCTCAGTTAAGTATTTAGTATAAAAGGGATTGATCTTTTCTTTTTTATGTTTAAGCCTTAGTCTGTAAACAGACAGTTTCTGCAGAATTTATCGTGTGAATGAATAGCAGAAAGGGTCTCAATATATCTTTATAGTCTTCCTTGATCATTCACATCCTCTCACAGATATTGGACGTGACAGACCTATAGTTTAGCATAGAAATATTTTTGCATGTTCTTATATGCCTAGCTGTTGATTTCTTGGAATGTTAGAACAAACTTCAAAGGGGGAAACATTGCATGTGAGACTGAAATAAAAATTTCAGTAATCTTGAGCAATTTGAAGTTAATATGCTATGAAAAGTGTTCCTAGGGTATCAAGGCATCAAAATTCATCCTTCAGAAAATGAAGTAAGATTGTGAATAGAATGCAATCAGAAACTACAAATTCAGTAGTAGTCTTAAGCCAACAAAAGCACAACAGAAAAAAAGTTTTTGTTTATAAGTGACAACTCATTTTAATTACTCAAAGATATTCAAAAACCTTAGAATAGAAGAAAGAAGAAAAAAAAAAAAGAAAAACTTATATTAAAACTTAAAAGGTAGAGAAAATACCTGGATGAGAATGTGACATTAGGTAAAGGTTTAAATTAAGAAAAAAACACAACACATTTTACATCAGCACCAGACAGGTGCTGTCTTTTTGCTATATTTTTGCTACAGGCAAAAACATAATACTCCTTCTATCATAATGGGAAAATTTGTTACAARGGAATAGTAAGCATAGAGCACTTAACCAATGACAAAGTTTGAAATCATACCACTTGCTGAAAAGTTGTTAGAATCTGTGACATGGAGCTATATATGTCGTGTACAAACAAAGAAAATGGGGCAGAATGTATGAATGAATAAACTTTAAATCTTCAAAATTTTCTCCCTCTCTTCAGAATATTCCACCTACAATATTTTACAATTAGATAAAGAATATAATAAGAGACTGAAGAGCATGTTGGAAAATTACTTATTGTTTTTCTCTGAGTATTTTGCAATGGATATTGCGTATTCTGTTCCCTGTGGAGAACTGTACTGTGAAAGGTATCTTCCACATCTGTGAAATTGTTCCAACACTTCACATTAGTCAAGAGACAGTGGAATAATGGATATTCTACAAAAGTAGTTAGTTTCCTTCTTGTAGACAAATATATGTTCTTCTAGAGCTGATCTCACTGAGGATGCCAAGTGAAAAACCCATGTTACTGCTCAACAGTGCCACAGAAAAAAGATTTTCAAAAATAGACAAACAAAAAAAGCCCMAAAAAATCCAAAATACAATAAAAAGTGTCTCTAAAATCCTGAAACAGATATTTAAGATTCTGAAAAGCTTACAAACAGTGGCAGCATCTATGAAAGGAGAATTAATGCTGAGAATAAATGAAGAACAAGTATCAAAACCACAGAAGCATCGGAGGTGAACTTATATCTAGAAGAGACAGGAAATACTGAGCAATGCAGCAAATACTGAGAACGTTAGAAAAATGTAAGAGGTGAAATGCAGAAATAAATTCCACTAGAGAGAGGAAAGCTTCCTGAAATACAATGGTGTTACTTTGTAAAATACTTTTCTGAGAAAGAAGAGGCAAAATAAAAATCTCAGTAATATTTTATTGAACACACATTTAAAAAATCAATATTAAAAATAAAAGAATCTAACATAACCAGTAATATTTTGACATCTCTTTCCATTTTCACTATTCTGTTGAGTAAATAGTGTGATTTTATGTTATTCATCTCCTGTCCATTTTCTGTTTTTCATTTGAACTCAGCATTTAGAAAAAAGCAGTCCAAGAGTTTCCTGCAGAGCACAGTAGATGATAACTTCTTGATGCAAGTAGTTGTTGAGCCAACAAGGGGAAGGATGCTACTAGGCCACATACTAAAAAACAGAGATGGTCTAGTTGGAAATGTGAGGGTTGGGGGCAGTCTTGGCTGCAGTGATCATAAGATGTTGGAATTCACAATCCAGTGTGGAGGAAGGGTAAGAAGCAGGATTGCAATCCTGGACTTTAGAAGAGCTAACTGTGACCTCATCAGGGAGCTCCTTAGAGGAATCCTCTGAGCCAAGGTCCTAGAAGGAAAGGGAGTCCAGGATAACTGTCCAATATTCAAGTACCACTTTCTCCAAGCTCAGAGTTGGAACATTCCTACAAGAAGCTGAGCAAGGAGGACAGGAGACCTGTATGGATGGGTAAGGAGCTGTTGAGTAAACTTAATGAGAAAAAAGGCACATACATAATGTGGAAGAAGGGCCAGCCCCCATTGGAAGAGTATAGGAAGACTATTAGAGAATGCAGGGTGAGGAAGGCCAAAGTTCGTCTGGAAGACACTAGAGTTAGCAAGAGATGTCAAGGACAACAGGAAGGGGTTCTATAAATACATTAGCAGCAAGAGGAAGACTAGGGAAAATGTTAGTCCACTGCTGAATGATAAGGGTTTCTGGGTGACAGAGGATGCAGAGAAGGCAGAGTTATTAAATGCTCTCTATCTTCTTCGAGCGGTCATGGAGAATGTGGGAGGTGCCGAAGCAGAAGAAACGGGCATCGCTCCAATCTTCAAAAACAGCAAGAGGGAGGAGCCGGGCAATTACAGGTCGGTCAGCCTCACCTCTGTCCCTGGAAAGGTGATGGAGCAGCTCATCCCAGAGAGCATCTCTAGGCATGTGAAGGAGAAGTATGTGATCAGAAAGAGTCAGCATGGATTCGCCAAGGGGAAGTCATTTTTGACAAACCTGATAGCCTTCTAGGATGGGATGATGGGGTGGGTGGACGGTGGGAAAACTGTGGATGTTGTCTACTTTGACTTCAGCAAGGCTTTCAACACTGTCTCCCATAATAGTCTCATGAGGAATCTCAGGCAGTGTGGATTAGATGAGTGGACAGAGAGGTGGATTCAGAATTGGCTGGATGGTTCAGAGGGTGATTATTAATGGAGATAAGTCTAGCTGGATATTTGTGGCCAGTGGTGTCCCTCAGAGATAAATATTGGACCCAGTGCTGTTGACTTGTTCATCAATGACTTGAACAAGGGGACAGAGTTCACCCTGAGCAAATTTGCAGACAATACTAAGCTGGGTGGAGTGGCTGACACTCCAGAAGGCTGTGCTGCCATTCAGAGGGACCTGGACAGGTGGGAGAGTTGAGGTTATCCCAGGACCTCGTGAGGTGTTGAACCTCATGTGGTTCCAAAAGGACAAGTGCAGAGTCTTSCACCTGGGGAAGAATAACTGCAGGCACCAGGACAGATTAGGGGTTGACCTGCTGGAGAGCAGCTCCACAGAGAGGAATCTCTGGGAGTCCCGGTTGACACCAAGTTAACCATGAGGCAGCAGTGTGCCCCCATGGCCAAGAAGGCCAATGCGATCCTGGCCTGCATCAGGAGGAGTGTTGCCAGCAGGTCAAGGGAGGTGATCCTGCCTCTCTACTCAGCTGTGGTGAGGCCTCACCTGGGGTATTGTGTGCAGTTCTGGGCTCCCCAGTATAAGAGGGATGTGGAGCTTCTAGAGAGGGTCCAACGTAGAAAGACAAAGATGATTAAGGGACTGGAACATCTTTCTTATGAGGAAAGAATAAGTGAGATGGGCCTATTTAGCCTGGAGAAGACTGAGAGGAGATCCAATTAACATTTATAAATACCTATAAGAATTGTAGGAGAATGTAGGGAAGAGGGAGCCAAAGTCTTCTCCATGGTGGCTAGTGATAGGACAAGGGGTAATGGGTATAAATTGAAACACAGGAAGTTCCATCTGCATGTGAAGAAGAACTTCTTTACTGTGAGGGTGACAGAGCCCTGGAACAGGCTGCCCAGGGAGATTGTGGAGTCCCTTCTCTGGAGATCTTCAAAAATGTTCCATGGATGCAATCCTGTGCCCCATGCTCAATGTGTCCCTGCTGGAGYAGGGGGGTTGGACTAGATGATCTCTAGAGGTTCCTTCCAACCTTCCTTCCTTACCACCGAGGCAGTGAGGAGGAGGGGGGCGGCCTCTTTTCAGTGGTGGACAGTGATAGGACTAGAGGAAATGGCTTCAAACTGAAGCATCGGAAGTTCCACAGGAACTTAAGGAAGCATTTCTTCACTGTGCGGGTGACAAAACACTGGAACAGGCTGCCCAGAGAGGTTGTGGAGTCTCCTTCTTTGGAGATCTTTAAAACCCGCTTGGATGCAGCCCTGTGCCACGTGCTCTAGGTGACCCTGYGTGWGCAGGGGGGTTGGACTCGATGACCTCTGAGGTCCCTTCCAACCTTTGGCATTCTATGATTCTATGATTCTATGATTAACTATTCTGTGATTCTGTGATTTAAGTAGGCCAAAAATATAACCTTATGCTAACCTACTGGTTAACAATATATATGGACATTTTCCTACTGGAGAGTGTCATGTAATAAATTCTATAGTTATGTTTCCTCTAGCAAATTTTGTCTAATGTATTACGGAGTATTAGCTGCAGCAATCTATTCCCAAGATAAAAGGCAGTACTCACTAGTAGAAGGTATTGTGGAGAAGCTACATGGCCATTAGCCTGACTGTATCCTTAGGATACAAGCAAGAACATTTCAAATAAACACAGAGAAAGCTTTAGAAAACAAGGTTTTACAAAACTAACACAATTGCAGAGCACGTTTCCTACAGGCATTTCTATAACCTAGCTTTGCAACAAATCCAAACTTTTTAGTTTCCTTTTTGAGCTACTGAAGATCGTGGATTTTGCTTTCATGCTTCATTAGAAGGAAAAAAAACAGCTCACACAGATCAACTGACTATCCTGGAATTAAGTTTCTTACAAAAAGTCTGCAGACTCAGACAATCGCAACCGCATTCCACATAGAGATCACAGCTCAATTTTCAGGCGACAGCAATGTAGTCTTATGGACAAGTAGGCTTATATTGTTCATATGGTATGATCATGTAAACAATTTTCAATTGTCATTGAGAACATTTTTCTGAACAGTATAATGAGATGATTCCATTACATACCAGGACTTTGAATTTACCAATTTACTAGGAAGACTAGGCCAAAGTGCTGTTCTTAATGCAACAGAGGATGTTAATCCAGGCTGTAGAGAGAGATGGATCTCAGAAACWCTGTGGTACATTAAAATCTTTCTTCTAACCAAACACACTTTAAAAAAATGCAAAATCTTGTACATATGCTCTCTGATGTAATCATTCTTAGAAATAAATTCAACTTCGGTTTTATCTCAGAAAATGTTGCTCCTTTTGAAGATGTTTGACTCTATCTCAAAAGAAGATGCATTATCAGGTCTGAGTGATAAGTGAGCCCCTTCGGGGCCATGTCTATTATGGTTTTGCAGAGCATTGCATTTCCTCCCTGTCACTTGATGAAGGCTTTTTTTTTCTTCTTTTTTTTTTTTTTTATTACAGAAATTGTAGTGTGTGTGGCCTTGGTGATTGSAGCAGTTGCATTCAATGTTGAATTCCAGATCTGATCTGACATGTCTTTCTACTTCAGATACAAATTAAACTGTATCAGTTCAAGAAGAGATATTGATGAGGCAGYGAAATGGGTGTTTTTAAGAGACAACTGGATATGTACAAGCACTGAAAGCTTGACAAGGTTATAACATTAAAGAATATCCTGAGATGTGAGGGTCCCTGTGCAAAGCTTGTGTGTTGCCACAGGTAACACTGATATTGATAYTGAGTATAATTTGTTGATGACTTTACCTCATTTATCTCTCTGACAGAATGAAGCAATTTCTTTTACTGGCATAAACATTAAGATGTTATCAAGATCTACCAAACTCAGTAACAGGGAAAAAAAAAGGAGACAGAGGAGTWTCTATTTTAATTGTATTAAACCACATGACCTTCAGGATAAAATTCTGCAGGATAAGTTCTTAATTGCTTCAAACTTAATTTCTGCAGTTTTATTTGGGTGTTTTTGTTTAATTTAACACTCCAATGAACTATCCAATGAAAAGATCTGACTTGTGTCAGATATCAAGTTCCACATTTTCACTTAAAGCAACAAAGTAAGACATTCAATATAAATCTATTTATTCTTTTTTGTAATGATCCCCAGATGGAGTCTCCAATAGTTCATGCATCACTAAAACTATCAAGTAAAGATTGTTTTATTGGAGCTAGCGGAGATTAAACCATTCATTTTTTTAGAATCTTTTTGTTATGCTGATGTTAAGTTTTGCCATAGTGTTTCAGACAGAAATGAATGGCTCCCCTAAGGCAGAAAGAATCTGTAAGTTTAGCTTGCCATTCCACCCCAAATCCAATTATTATAACAACCCTGCTAGTAGTGTTATAGTTAAATGCCTGTCAGTGCTTCTGTTATAACCTTTTCTGTGGGAGTTTATAGCTCAACCATTTTTAAAAAAATGCTCCAAGCTAAAACTTGGCATATGTGGTTTTAGCCCCAAATATATTAGAAAACAAAAAACCAAAACAATAAAGCAGCAAAAACACCTTCCCCACTTTAACTTTCCAAAGCATCTCCTTAGTTGTTTTTAGCCTTACAGAGGTAGAAAACAAAACAAAACAAAACAAGCAAACAAAAAAGAGAATAAAACAAAAAACAATCAAAAATAAATAGAAAAAGGACATGCAGGTCCTTATTCATCTACTAAAAGTTGAAACAAATGGATCAGGAGTAGGGAACAGTCCTTGTAAAACCTTGCTGATTCCAGAATCTGCCTTGATTCAGTGGACTGCAACTAGTCTTGAAGTAGACCATCAAACGGGACAGTTTATCAATGTTATAGTTAACTAATCTCAACATTGGTACGTGCTAAAGATTGAATGGATATTAGAAATATAATAGAAAGGATTACCCGAATTTTACAGAGTCCTAACAATAGAACTATGATGATAAAATTGCAAGTGGTGCATCCGATTGATGTTCTGGTGCATTGATAACTGATCTTGCTTAAATCATTTACACTATAGTATATCATCGTCTTCATTATTAACTATAAATTAAAGCCCACAAGTCTTCTTTTTCTTGTAATTTTATAAATTGCAAACAACCACACTCATTGAGTAGCTCAGCAATGCAATTTTGGATGTGGAGAAGTCAGTATCTACGATGGGAATAGGAACAGTCACAGATAATACAGCCAAAGGCAACTTGTTCTAAAATGTATCACTTAGAGCAACATTGTAGGGGKAACATAGGAACTGACTATATTTCTTTAGAATTCTGGAGAAAATATTTTCAGGGAGCTTTGTTCTTCAAACCTTTCTTGTATTAGTTTTTTCTTTATGTATATGTGTGTATATATGTATATATACAGACATACACATTGGACAGAAACATTTGAACATATAAAAATTTGAACATATAAACATAAACACTTATATACATATAAAATATGTATATATGTATGCACATATGTATATACATAGATATTAGAAAGCATTGTGATATTTTATTTTGCTAACTTTTTCAAAATACCTACAGGAAATTAGCAGATGGCTGACAGTTAACAGAGGCTCTCCCAAGATAGTATGAGTAGTTCAAATGTTTCTGTCCAATTTGCCTTGCTTTGAAGTTATAAGATTTCCTGTGCCACTGTACTGTGTCTTTTGAACTCCTCATAATCTTTGCACCACGAAATAGACTCAGCTAATTAAATGTGTCATGAACAGGCTGTCACACCAGTATGACCTTATACAGATCTTAATTAATACATTAAAAACTAGTAGTCTGAGCACAATACCTGCCCTCTCCTGCTTGACCTATTGCAGTCTTGAAATAGTTCATTTAAACTCTCATTTGTTTTTTTCTTTTATTTTCTTCTTTTTTGTTCAAATTACAAYTAAAATGTTTACTTCCATTCTAAAGTTTTGTTAATTTTCTTGAGAGTGGCTTCCTTTTTTCTCTCCTCTTTTATGTGGTCCAAGTAYTGCAATAATGTACTTATAATAGCTAAACGCACCTTTTAATACACATAAAAAAAGTTGATTGGACTGAGTTGGCATAGATCTTCTCACTTCTAGGGATCATACCATTTACACCGTGAGGAACAGACTCAGTACATTTTATAAAGCATATGTTTGGCAGTGAAATGAAAGCAGACTTATGTCCATACTTCAGATTTCTTATCTTTTTCTGAGTTCTAGTTTTCAGCTTAATTGTCAGAGCATGCATTCTATGATTTAATCTAAGCATAGTTCAGTTCTATAATGTAATCTCCTCAATCTGCTCATTATTTCCTGAGGCTATTACAGAGCATATAGAATGACCTTGCTGTGGGATGTAAGTGCAATATTTCAGAGATTTAATTTACAATGCCAAAATCCTGCTGCGTGTGTATCCAACTAAATGGCTTGAGGAGTTCATAATAACATATGGGAGTATATATAGTCTTTTGTTTATGCTGCTTTGGTAGGGCTCTTGGACAACAGAGACTAAATGTAACTGTCATATGCTTCATCCATATTTGTTTGTACTTTCTTTTATAAGCAATTCTCATGAACAATAAGAATTTATTTTACTGGCTCAGTTTGCCAACAATATGAATAGAGGAAAGACGATATGAATCTCTTGGGAAGAGAGCAAAAAGTAAATAGTAGTCACCTAACTCTTTAACCATGTGTCAATAGAAGAAGTTTTAATATGATCTTTCCTCTGGACAGAGTTCAGCTAATATGGACACATTTTCAAAAGTCCCAGTGGACAGTCAGACTCTTTATATCTCAGACATTAGCTTTTGGAGCAACATCTGAATCTCCCCCACTTTGAAGGATGCTCTCAGAAGCTGGTTGGACATATTTGTGGAGCTGCTCCAAGCTCTTCCTTACAACACCACAAGATGTGTCAAATGCAGTGTATTAAAGGGCCCTCCAAAGTATGGAGCTTCTTAGTTTGGTGACTATGAATCAGTCTGTAGTGCAGCAATTTTCATGAAAGGAAAAGAAAGAGATCCCTAATGAGGATGCTTGCTTATAGCGTCTCTACTGCAAACGCCACAGGTGCTTCCCAACATATGACCCAACGTGGTGGTGCCTTCGCAGATGTCAAAGTACATGATATCTGGAAAGTCTGTTAAAAATAAATGTGCCAATAAAACACTTTGTGAGAGTGGATAAAAATCAGATATGTTTATGATTTAAAAAAGTAATTTATCCTGAAATAGATAGACTTCCTGTGTAGTTTATGCAACTTGCTAAAYTTTTTGTCTTAGATTTATATTTTTAACATGAAGCTGTGTGAAGCAGCTGATAGAAAATCGAAGATAGGATAATATATCTTAAGTATTGCTTCTGTCTAGTGCTAAAGTCTCTTTCACTCTCCATTCAGTTCCAAGCTGGAGCTCTATCATTTTCTTAAGAAACAGGCAGAAGTCATGGTAACTCTCTGTTGCCTAATAGCCCAAAAGTCTCAGCAGTCTTTCAGAACAAAACAATCTACACACAGCAAACCCAGGCTTATGGTCTATCAGTACTGAGCACAGTAAGCAGAAAATCTGGATTCCAGTGTCCAATTAACTTGCATAATTTCATATTACTACTGAGTAGTATGGCCTGGAGACCCAAAAATCTCTTTTAGTATTCTCCTGAAGAGAACACTAAAGAAGAATTTAGGAACGGTTGCATTGCAATTACCAGTTTACAGTCACAGTTCTGTGAGATTTCTTGCACTGTCAACTTTAACTTTTTGAAAGACTCCTATTGAAAGCAAGGTCAAATTGCAATTTTAGGAGGAGAATAGTTTTTGTGAACTCTGTCAYCACTTCATTTTGTCTTATGCAAAGAAAATTGAGTCTTATATCCAAGTCACAGTACATTTATTCTCAGATAGTTTTACACTGCAGTCACCACCATCATCAAAATGTTTATATCATCCATGGAATTGTAACAGACACTAACTATGCTTCTAAGATTTCAAAGGAACTGATTTTATCTGAGGTTGGCGTATCTTTTGTTTCACAGCATAACAGAGATATATTCCCCAGGGTTTAAGTACAGTGTAGTGATCAATACAACAGGAGTAAAGCTGGTTATATACTGCATAAAGAAAGGTCAAAAAGATCAGACTTGCAGTTAGGCTGTTCATTTATGGCATTCTTTCAGAACTGAGAATGTTGAAATCAGTAGGTTCTTTTATGGATTACATTCTATGGATCTTGTTTTACAAAACTGCAACTGTTAAGATGTACTAAAAAAAAAATCTTTGAATCAGCATAGTGAATGGGGTAAAAACTATTAGTTCCAAATTACGAACAATTTATTAATGAAGAAGAAATTCATAGGAAAAATGTAATGTCTATTGAAAAGACTCAGATTTTTTTTTTCTTTCATATTTTCAAGCTCTTAGGGCTTGAATGAAAAACTTTTGAAGAGTTCATGATTTTTGTAGCGTTGTAGTATCGAGCTTCCACCTTGGGAAGTCTTTGTGATTTTTGATCTGACCATGAAGCTTTTCACTGAAAATTGAAAGCTATGCCTTTCTAAGCTCCCATTTACACCTTCCAAGGGGAGAAATAAACTTAGTTGATAGTGTCATTCATATATGATATTCCCCAGGAGACTAATCTAAATCTTCATGAGGCTTGAAGGGTCACTTGTATGTTCTTTGCTTTTTACCTGCAGAGGGTGATTTATAAAGACAGGCTTATGATCGAGTGTTTTTTGCTTTTCTCGGTTTAAACAGGCGACTGTGAACCACTACTGCACTTATAAACATGCTGGAAATTATTTTAAATCAAATTTGGCTCCTATGAAGCCTTTTTGAAACAATCATAAGATATATTAGGACTCATGTATTAAATTAAAAAAGAATTCTCTATTTCTGATATTTAGTTCCATGCAGGTGTATGCATCCTCAATAGCCTTTACCAGTACCAGCCTCACTGCTTGTTATCATGCAGTAATGTTCTTTTCATAGAATTTATAGAAATCTGATTCTACAGGGATGCAGAACTGCAAAGATGCCATTAAATCCTAGTTTTCCCCAATTCACTAATGGGGAAGATTGACCTGGGAAAGGTCAATCCATATTCACCTCAATTAATTGTTAATGTATAAATGAATGTATTAATGTTGATCTGACGCATATTGGATTCAGTGCCTGCCATTAATGTTAGAAATCCCATCACTAGCTTTTGCATTCCTTAGCCCCACCTTCCCCCCTCATCTCACCACATACACACATTCCTAATGAATTTTCASTTCCTTCTGCCACTGAAGCATAGATATGCTAACTAGTAAAGGATGATCCAAGTTGCATTTACATAGGTTTTTGTTGGTTCATCTATTCTATCCTTTTATTATTGAATATCATTGAAATCATGAATTGAAATCATGATTGTGTCAGACCTCTCAGCTCTTTTGCTCAATCCTGTAGCCTTCCCATTCCTCTGAGATGGTTCTAAGTCTTTATTTGAACAATTGTCTATTCTCTAATTTTACTGTGCTAACAATAGTATGCAGGGCACCTTGTTTCTTTTTCTGCAGGTATGCCAATCTGGTAGGTGGTCTGATGGACTTTCGATTTTGCAGCATTGTGATGAATTGAATCATTCTGTTAAACAGGCAGATCTTAGCCTTGTTGGGCAACAGGACTGACCATTAGCAACAAGACTACTAAAAAGGAGTATGCTGCTGAAGTAAAAAATCAATTAGACCAAAAATATTTACTCATGCATTAGTCATGTGAAGGGAGGGTTTATCTAAAAGTTAGATATTTGTTCTGAAATCAAAGCCCTAAGCCGACTGAATCTAACTAGGGGAAAAAAAGAGATACTCATGGGTTGGGGTTTTTTTTTTTTTTTTTTTTTTTTTTAAGAAATACTTCCTCAAAAGGGAAATAATTGACCATGCACTTTGGCACACTTCTAGATGGAAAGAGGTAAGATTAAGTTAAGGAACTACCAAGCTTCAGAAACAACTTAGGGCCAGCAGATACAGAAGAACAGTTTGGGATGATGACTCCTTCACGTATAAATTATGGTAACTTATTATCCACAGGTAAAGGACAGGTAAGTAATTGGCAAGGTTCAAATAGAAAATAGTAARAAACAGTCAGGCAAGAATCCCATTTAAAAAGAATAATGACAGGTACAAAACAGAATAAAAGTTGGAAACAGAAAGAAACACTGTGGAAGGTCATATTGCATAACAGAAAAACAAGAGAGTAAGGTAATATGTATCCTAGTGTTAAACACTGCACTACATATACAGAAAAGATAGAGTACGTCACATAGTGAAAAAGTTGTGCTATGTATTAAAGTCTCTAGTAAATAATTAGAAATAACACAGCTACTAGGTAAACAGAGCATCCAGGCATCAATATGAGAGTTAAGTTGGGGAGGTAGGGAGAGGGAGGTTGTGGAGTCTCCTTCTCTGGTGGTCTTCAAAACCCTGTGCCAAATGCTCTAGGTGTCCCTGCTTGAGCAGGAAGGTTGGACTAGATGATCTCTAGAGGTCCCTTCCAACCTTAACCATTCTGTGATTCTGAGGTACTACACATTATAGATTGTCCAGGGAAAATAAAAACAGTGGCTGGGATGCTGTGACTGATCAATAAGGCCCCTAGAAGAGAAGAAGGCTAAGATGAGATGGGCAAGGTCAAGGTACCCATGAAGTTCAAAAATAATGTGGGATGTGACTGTCCACAGCTGTTGCAATGAAAGCTTTTTCTTAGCAAAAAGAGTGACTTTTGTTTTAGAAAAACAGACATAACAGCTGAGTGGATCAACTAAGAATGCCTTAGATAAATGAGTGGATCAGCTGGTGTGAATGTTTCTCCCTAAGTTTATCAAAAGAACATGAAAGTCTCCCTGACTGAGGCAGATCTACAAGGGAGAAATGCATACATGGCCCAGCCCAATATGAAGTATAGAAGCAGAAATACTACCCAAAGAATTTCAGAGACTGCAATGAGCTTGAGTTGACTTCAAGACATCTATTCCTTTCTAACAACTGCGAATGTCCAACACTGTCATAGTGAACATATTAAAGATATTGGTAGTGGGCATTACATTGGTCTTGTGGTTGAACTGCATATTGCAATTGCTATATTTTGCTAAGTGTAATTTGCACTTATATTGTGATTTTAATATATTACTCTATCATGCTACTAATTCAAAAATCCCATGTAACTTCAATTATCTACAATGAAGTAAATTTTGCTATTAATCTTTACACCCTCCATATGTGGAATATCTAAAAGAAACTGCTTAGTATTGGACTCTGACAGATGGTATGCGACAGACTACAGGAATCACAAGGAAATGAAATACTGGCATAATAGGAACTTAATTTAGCTCACCTGGATTAGGTAAACTGCATCATTACATGATGCTGATGATGATTTTGCAGACAAAATAAATGAATACCTTATGGAGCTTCAAGATAGGTCCACAAAAAAAGTCTTCAGGAGTAAGCAACATCCTATTCAAAATATTCCTAACAGAAAGCACCTGCTTGCCGTGTGTACATAAATTCTTATTACAATAAATCAAGACCTAAAATCTTAATAGAATCAATAAAAGATAAAATTCATTAAAATAGCAGGCAATTTAATCAAAGGAACAACTTCAGAGGCTTAAAAAAAAAAAAAAAAACTAGATAGGTGAAGCTAGAAGGATAAAATGCTTATAGGTGCTATGGAGATTACTTACAGATTCCCAGAAAATAATAGTCAGATAAAAATTTAGACACTGAATAAAAAGTAGATTATTTTTTCCCATCTGTTTTTGTAATGGGAGATCTTAGACCTGTCACCAACAGTCCCTTTCCTCTCAGAAGGTTCATCAGAGAATGTGTCTGAAATCTAAGTATGAATCGAAGAGATTTTAGCACGAATCAACAAAATGAATAGTAGCAAGCTGATACAAGCAGTTGGTATTCTCCCAAGTGTTGTAAAGGAACTGAAGTATGAAATAGCTAAACTGTCAAATTCAAATATAGTAATAACTTGTCAATTAAAACTGCCCTAGTGCCACAGACTGAAGGGCAACATATGTGCCATTGCTTTTTGAGGAGATGTGGAGTGAAGGGGGAGGACAGTGGTGTTCTGCTTTGAGAATCTGGTGAAATACCTATGAGAAAGACAAATAAGATGAAAGAAATGAAAGAACAATTTTAGTTGGGATAAGTATTAATAATAAAACATTCTGGAAAAATCAGAATGGCTCTTTTGTTAAGGGAAGCATGAATTTAGTAATTTTTTAGAGGTGCCAAAAAGTATGTGGACAAGAGAGACAGAGTCAAAAAGGTGTAATTGGTTTTCTAAGAGGTACTTGATGAGATCTTCGTGCAAAAAAAAATGTATAGAGTAAGGGGGAAAGTCATTAATCTTACCAGTTAATAACTGATTAGAAGACAGCAAACCAAGGATAGGAATAATTAGTCAGCTTTCACAGTGTAGGAAGGTCACCACTGTAGATCTACAGGGACCTGTTCTAAGACCTATGCTGTTCAACATGCTAATCATAAGTCATAAGAAGTGGAAACTCATGACAAAAATTAATGAGACTACTAACCAAATCACATTTGTAAAGACAAAAACAAATATGAAGACTTAAAAAAGAAATGCACAGTACTAAGCGACTGGAATATAAAATGGCAAAGGAAATTCACTGTTGACAAACACTAAATGATACACGTAAATAAAAGAAGAAACTTTAGATGCAAGGTGAAGGACCAGAAGTAATCAGAAGGAAAGTGACCTGGGAGTTATAACAAAAAGCTCTCTGAAAACATGGGCCAAGGGCTTGGAGGTGATCACAAAGCAGAGCTAGTTATTAGCAATTACTAGGAACTAAGCAAAGAACCACCAAATATACTTTTTATTGCAGGTATAGAAGTTCATCATGACTCCTCCAACATATTTGTAAACTGGATATGGCTCTGGGCCTCTCTCAGAAGATTTTCATTAACAAAAAAAAAAAAGACGTGAAGGACAACAAGGCTAATCAGATGTAGGGAATGACTCTTGTTTCAGTAATAGCAAAGACAAAAGGCTCATACTTTGAAATGGTCAAAAAGAATTGTATGAGGAAAACTGAAAAGAAGCTGAAGCCTAAAGGACCATGTGACTGGATAGCAGACTTACAGTTTGAATCACTGAAATGTGAAGTGATGTCACAAAAGAGACTTTAGAAAATAAGATGAATGTTATGTTTAAATGCTTTTAATTAAAGAGCTCTTAGAGGGATTGGATGCCTTTTTTTTTTTTTCTTTTTTTTTTATCTTTTAACAAATCATCATTTCAAACCCATGACGAGATTGCTTAACTATGAAACTTGTGAAATCCAACTATCTGTTACTAGCAAAAAAATAAGATGTTTCTATGTTATTTATATAATACAAATATATTGAGATTAAAAAACAAAAGCTTTGAAAAATTGCAAGCAGAAGAAAACCTTTTAAAAAATTAATTTAATATATTTAAAAAGAATATGTAATTGTTAAGGATAGAATTACAAGGGTTATAAACTGCAGTGAATTTAAGTGGAACCAACCCAAAAGAAGGGATCTGATAATATCACAGAATCACAGAWTCACAGAATATTTAAGGTTGGAAGGGACCTCTACAGATCATCTAGTCCAACCTTCCTGCTCAAGCAGGCACACCTAGAGCATGTGGCACAGGGTGGCATCCAGGCGGGTTTTGAAGACCTCCAGAGTAGGAGACTCCACAACCTCCCTGGGCAGCCTGTTCCACTGCTCTGTCACCCTAACAGTAAAGAAGTTGCTCCTCACCTGGAGACGGAACTTCTTGTGCTTCAGCTTGTGGCCATTACCCCTCGTCCTATCGCTGGCCACCAGGGAGAACAGCCTGTCCCCTTCCTCCCTGCATTCTCCCTTCCTGAACTTATACATATTAATCATATCCCCTCTSAGCCTTCTCTTCTCCAGAGAAAAAAAGGCCCAGCTCACTCAGCCTCTCTTCATACGAGAGATGTTCCATTCCCTTAATCATCCTGGTTGCCCTTCTCTGGACCCTCTCSAGAAGCTCCACSTCCCTCTTATACTGGGGWGCCCAGAACTGMACACAGTACTCCAGGTGCGGCCTCACCAGAGCTGAGKAGAGGGGCAGAATCACCTCCCTTGACCTGCTGGCAACACTCCTCCTGATGCAGGCCAGGATCCCATTGGCCTTCTTGGCCACGAGGGCACACTGCTGACTCATGGTTAACTTGGTGTCAACCAGGACTCCCAGGTCCCTCTCTGTGGAGCTGCTTTCCAGCAGGTCCACCCGTAATCTGTACTGATGCCTGGGGTTATTCCTCCCCAGGTGCAGGACCCTGCACTTATCCTTCTAGAACCTCATGAGGTTCCTCTCTGCCCAACTCACCAGCCTGTCCAGGTCCCTCTGGATGGCAGCACAGCCCTCTGGAGTGTCAGCCACTCCACCCAGCTTGGTGTCATCTGCAAACTTGCTCAGGGTGCAAATCCGTGCCCTCGTCCAGGTCATTGATGAACAAATTGAACAGCACTGGGCCCAGCACTGACCCCTGGGGGACACCACTGGCCACAGGCCTCCACCTGGACTCGGCCCCATTTATCACCACCCTCTGAGCTTTGCCATCCAGCCAGCCCTCGATCTACCGCACCGTGCACTCGTCTAGTCCACCAATATACTACCAAGTCTGCCAAAATTGTAAAAATTATCATTGCAGCTAAGGTTCCATTGCAAAAAGTGAATTTGCCCAGGGGTTTTGTATAATTGATATGTTTTGTCAGTAAACTTTGTACTACCTCACTTAAAATACTCAGCTATACTTTCTAAAATGTTTTCCAATACAAAGAGACATTAGCTGTGCTATGCACTGACAGAAAATTAAACTACAGTGATGTGCTTGTAGAGATTTCCTAAGTTTCCACTGAGCATTCATCTTTATGGTAGATAATATAAAAATAAATAAATAAATCCCGGCATGAAGTGGAAGGAGGGAGGAAAAGGATTATTTGTGGTAAAAAGATTTGTACAGCCAAGGGGCAGAATGAGTCCAATAAAACCAACAACACCGTAATAAAAGAATCTTGATTTATTCCACAACAATTCCCTGAATACAGCATTAATGTCTTGCTATAGATGTGGTCTTTGTGACCACAAGATTCTCTCCAATTCTCATGAGAGCTTCATGTTACCCTTTCTGATACACACAAGAACATACAGGATACGCACAGGAACGACACCAAACAGAGTAGAGTGACTAACAATCCAGAAGGTGTGCTGCCATTCAGAGGGACCTAGACAGGTTGGAGAGCTGGGCAGAGAGGAACCTCATGAGGTTCATCAAGTGCAGTGGACTGCACCTGGGGAAGAATAATCCCAGGCATCAATACAGATTAGGGGGTTGACCTCCTGGAAAGCAGCTCCATCCACGGAGAGGGACCTCTGGGAGTCCTGGTTGACACCAAGTTAACCATGAGGCAGCAGTCCAATGGGATCCCGACCTGCATCAGGAGGAGTGTTGCCAGCAGGTAGACGGARGGGATCCTGTCCCTCTCCTCAGCTCTGGTGAGGCCACACCTGGAATACTGTGTGCAGTTCTGGGCTCCCCAGTATAAGAGGGATGTGGAACTTCTAGAGAAGGTCTAGCATACAGAGCCAAAGATGATTAWGGAACTTGAACATCTGTCTTAAGAGGAAAGACTGTGATCTGGGCCTATTTCTCCTGGAAAAGAGAAGACAGAGTGGATCTGATCAGTATGTACAAATACCTGAGGGGAGAATGTAAAGAAGATGGGACAAAACTCTTCTCGGTGGAAGTGAACTGAAACAGTCTGCCCAGGGAGGTTGTGGAGTCTCCTTCTCTGGAGATCTTCAAAACCTGCCTGAATGTGACTCTGTGCCACGTGCTGTAGGTGTCCCTGCTGGAGAAGGGAGGTTGGACTAAATGATCTTTAGAGGTTCCTTCCAACCTCAATCATTTTCTGATTCTGTGATTCTGTGATATAAATTATACAGGTGTGTTATTAGTTCAAAACATAGGCTTCCTTTGGATTTTTTCAAATCCTATAGTTTGCTCCTAAGACACACATATAAAATACATATGTTTTGCCTGACACAGAAATGTCTCATTTATAAAGAGGAAAATATTTTAAGAATGGCATAAACTGAGTGTAAGAAGACAGAGTACAGAGCTATGAACACTGCTATATAAAGCATATCAACATCTGCACTGAGATTTATGTTTCCAAAGCTGTGAAGGACTTTTTTAGAGTGAAGATACCATGAGCTGTTGCATGAGCTGGTCTATGAATATTCAAGTTTTTGGGAAAACTTCTGCTGTTTTTTCAGTATTTCCTGAATCATTCAGGAATCTGAACAAGACATAGGTTTATTTAAAGTCTTTCTCAGTGTTCATTCTCAAGGGATATTATGTGGGCCACTGCCTCCCATGGTCATCCTCCTGTGTGAGCTGCTGGAGCCAGCCAATTGCTTCCAGGATGTAGAGGTCTCCAAATCCCAGGCTGATGGACAYAGCTGCTGCTTTCTCATTTGCAGCATCAGCCAGGAGCAAGACACAGACACATACGTGCACACACCAGGAAAATACCAATACTTGACCATAGCAGCTGCTGCCTGGATGTTTGGGCACTGTAACTTCYACATCCATCTCCAGCTGTGTCACCAGGACCCTCATGTTATTGTCGTTGCGACTATTCCAGGCATGTGGGGCAGGCAGCCAAAGAAGAATATTCTGTTCCTCTGTGCTCCTCCCCAGTGTCCTGCTCTCCCACCCCACTCCAGCCTCTCCTCAAAAAATCTCCTTAATAACTTTTGCATAGCCCTACAGGTATCCTTCATATATCCCCAATCCTCATGTTGCTTCCCTCTTCTTATCTATTACAAAGTCTATGTTGGTTCCCTTTCAAGTTATGCCCCATCTCTCCCCATCTCTCCGTGACTGGAGTTTATCCGCCAACATTCAGTGACTGGAAACTAAGTCTTTGTCATTGTCTCCATCATCCCTTGTCTACCAGGGCTCTGACTCTGTATGTGTTTTGTTTATCACTTTCCATGTTACTTACGATRTTTTTTGAACTGAAAATGTCCTGGATCGATAAACTTAATTAATCAGATGCTTTCACACTATACACACCCTCATCACTATAACCAGATATATTTTGACAGTAGACAGTGTCAAGACTGCTATTATACATATAAATATAGGCCGTACAAGTGCACGGGAGATTCATATTTGCAATATTTTAATTTCTGATCAGGAGAAATTTAAAAGTAATATAATTGGTTAGGGAATTAGTAGTCTAGGGTTAAAATAATGCCCACCATGTATCAAAATATAATGATCTCTCCAGGGTATGACTGACGATGTAAGGTATTAGAACTGGTTGATGAAGTAATCAGTTGTGATCCCTTCCTGCTTGCAGAGAGGAGATGATGATTGCAGCTGTATGACATCTCCTACTAAGCACAGGTAGTGATGATCAGACATAAAGATGCCAAAYTGATAATAAGACACAGACATGCAGGCAAATGAAAGGGAAGAACAGTCAGATTGATGTAGGTGAAAAGAAGATTGCTTTGACTGCTGCTTTATCCAATCCACTTTATCATTTTACTTAAATCAAGATCTAAATAGAGAGCTTTTCTTCTTATTAATTGCATTTAAATGTAACTTATATTGTACAAGTACAATGAGTATAATATACATTTTCAAAGTCTCTTTAGTCAGTTCAAAATGGCTATTCTCCAAACTATTAAAATTTCCAAACTTCTTGTTTGAACACACACACACCAAAAAAAAAAAAAAAAAAAA
>NW_020455093.1:1144623-1156294 GCF_003342845.1 Nothoprocta perdicaria
AAAAAAAAAAAAAAAAAAAGCCATAAAACTTATTACATATGATATCATTAAAAATAAGCATAATCAATATATATTTTTGTATGTGAAACCTATCCATTCCAAAAGGACACTGGCATTCTGGACTTGTGATAAATATACTTCTTGTGTGCACCTGCCTCACTTCATGCCTCACTATGCATCCAAGGTGTCCATTAATCAACACTGCCACATAGTCTGTCATATGTTATGACAAACAGTTATGGTAGGAGGTATCTAAAATTCGAGCAAAGTTTTCCACTTTGAGCTTAAATTCAGTTTTCGAAGCTGATATTAAGTGGCTATATCAAGACATTTTATCATAATTTTTGCAGTTGCTCCGTATGAATCTTTCATCTACACAGGAACATCTCAGGTAGTGCAGATGAAAACTTCCAAGTGTGCAGATATTGTTCTCAATTTGAGGAACTTTTTTCATCATACTGTGTAGTGAGCTGTGGTTTCGTTTGAGACTTTCAGATGCAGTGGGAAAGTAATGAAATTAGTTTTTTAAAATTTATATTAAAGTATAATCTCTTAATCACAGTGGAATACCCAAGATGATTGTATCATGATTTAATAAAAAATAAAAGATACTTTTAATTTGAAAGAAAGATAAAAATATTTTTAAAAGAGAAATTGAAATCTCAAAAACATTCTGCCAAATTTGTGGTTAAATCCTTTTTAATACTTTTTTTTTGGTTTTGTTTTAATTACAGCATTTCATGAGTCCAAAACCTCAAGACTGAACAACTAATGAGAAATTGAAGTATTTTTCCTTGTCTTTTTTCTACAGAAAATCACATTTTATTTAACTCATAGGAAAGTAAATGTAAAGTATTGACTGTCTTTGAGAATGCTCAGTTATTTGAAAAAAAAAGAATCTTTCATTTCTAATGACAGTTACAATTTTCACACAAAAAAATAGGAAAACATAATTCATTCCATTGATTTCTTTCTTCTCCAAGAGAACATCTAAYATGTAGGACTGTCAAAAGAACTGATGTTTCTCCCAAGGAAAGGATTTTATATAAAAATAAAACATTTTATTTGATACAGAAAAAGTAGTGACTTTATCAAAACACAGGAAGAGACTGGTAAATACAAAGAAAAGGAAGAACAGAGTTTCTTCCCCTATCCTTGTATAAATCTCAGATGCGAGAGAAATACAATTTCTTCTCTATTTTCAGTTGTAACATGGGTATGAACCAAATGTCATAAATGCTGGATAATAAGTGTTCTCAGCCTCTACTGCTATGACTTACTACCTAGAAATTTTAGCCGATACAGAATGTCTGGAATTTAGTCCCTATTCTACATTAAAAATTTGTTGAATTGTCTACCTGTATGGATGCAAGCAAGAGAAATACTAGCATCTTGATTTATGTTCCTGGCTCAAGCAAAGGTTTTGACAGTTTATCTTGAGCATATGAAAAATGAGATAGGAAGTTTCATAAGTAGACTATTAATTTCTGTAAAGATTTCTGATTGCAGATTATTTCAGAACATGTACCAGTGTGGGGAATTGCATATTTCCGTGTCAGAAAAGCAGCAAAATAGGAACGATGGCTGTTTTGCAAACTAATAAATAAATAAATAAGTAAATAAATAATAAAAGCAAAAATCTCATGAGAACAACAAAATACTTTGAATCAAACTTCACATTTTTTTTTCCTTCTTCTTAACTTAATTTCCTTAACTTGCTGTCTTAATTTCTGGAAGGCAGAGGTCAACATTCTCCAGATTAACAACTTCAGCAAGAATCAGAACAATTAAGCAAAAGAGAAAAAGAGATAGCAATTTCCCTACCATAAACCAAAGCAGTTTAGAAAAAAAAAAAAGAAGTTTTCAAAGCAGAAAATGATAAATGGTAACTTGCTCTACTTGGATTCAGAGGCAGCACTGCATATTCATTATTTATTTCCCAATACTGAACCTAGATTAATAAACTGGACATATGTTTCACATCAAGGACATGTAATAAATTCTTAGAACCTGTACATTTGACTCAAGGGAGACAACTTACAAGACAGAAATTTGCATTTTGAAAGGTGTTTTACTGGACTTGAAATACAAAGACAACGTGTCTGTATTTTTGTAGAGCAAAAGTCAGAGTCCAATACTCGCCAACTTGAGATAGATGAACTTAAAATGAGCCAATGCTACCTAATATTCAGCAGTATTTGCCGCCAATGCAGTGTCATACTAATGCAGGATATATTGCCTACCATATGTTTTATAGAGGAGGAACAGAAGCAGAAGAGATTTCAGCCCAAATTTTAACCACCTTGTCCTTGGTGTGTACCATCAGAATTTCTTCAGTAAAGAAGGTCAATCAGAGGGTAATCATAATGCACAACCTACTTAACATCCCTATAAAACCTGATGAAGCTTAGAGTAGACCTTATTACTTGTCTTATAAAAGAATTACAAACGTAAAGTAGGATTACTAAGTAGGACTTGGAAATTTTTATTTCTCTAAGTTGATATTAGTTTAAAAAATACTTCATTCTTTAACAGAAATACTACTATGTTCAAGTTTTAGACATGCATTTCTTCATCCTTTTGTGCAAACTTTATCTAAAGAATAGGAGCAGATTTAAATAACTGGGAAAATCACATAAAGGCCTCTCAAGAAATCCATCATCAGTTTTTATTTGTTTAGAAATCATTGTCCAGAAAATCTCTGTATTCCATTGTACTGGGGTAATGTCTCTACTGCATGTATTTTTGCTGATACATGGACCATAGTACATAAGTAGCATTCAATTTCTATACAGATCCTTCATCTAAAGAGGAAAAAAAAAGTTTTCATGGTAAACTACTCAAAACAGAATGGAAAATACTAAACCTTAAATTCTGAGGGAATAGAAAAACTATTTTGTGTCCAGCYAAGAAATTAAAAATAGCCTATGCTGAATACTTATGATTAAGAAATAAATTTACAAAATGAAAAGTCAGGTCTACTTTCCTTTTCTTTTTTTTTTTTTTTTAATAAGGTATTCACAGATTATTCAACCACCTTGAATAATGAGTATCCTTTTTAAAGAACCTCTTTACCTACAGGATGTATTTTTATCCCTATTAGTAGGAGCTGTGAATCACGGGTGTTTACAGCTCCTGTACTCTTACCAAAACTGAAATTCTTTAAAAGGGTTGCTAAAGCAGCAAAAAATAAAAGGCATGACAGTTCAAACCTGTGTCTTTATTGTGGGTGGATACAAACACAGCAAAATGACAAAAAAGGTAGGATATACAGTTGTGAATAATATAGTTTATAACTGTCAGAATATATTTTTATAGAGCAGTTTAACAGAARCTTTATTTCATGTTCATGTTCTTTTTTTTCTCTCTCCTCCCCCATCCAGAGGAGATGAAAAATAAATGATAAATATATTTGCAGAAACAGAGAAAAATTAACAGTGTCCAGAGAGAGTGTGTGAGATCAGTTTTCTGTGGTTGAGAGGGGTGCGATAAGGACAACTGTCTGAGGTCCAGATTCCCAACTTAACAATGGAGAGAAATGTTCATTAAAAATAATGATAAAAATTTTTTTAAAAAAAAAGTCTTGTAGAGGGTACACAGGACTTGCTTAAAGCTATGCAAAACTGTTTCTACCTCTCTTCTTGATGGACAAGATACGACCATCTCTTACAGAAACTAACTYGTGATGACAAAAACATGCACGAATATTTAGTCACAACATAGCAAGCCTCCTAATGTACACATAAACATGCTTACGGTTTTCATTTATCAAAAACATCAAATCTAGAAAAGGAAACAGAATCCTTGCCCTGCAGATTTTGCAGTTTATCTTGGGTGCAATAAATGTGCTTTAATTTAACAGAGCCTGCACAGGGCAACCACCAGTTCTTATTTTAATTTTTTTTAATCTCAGTTAGAAAAATATCAGAGAGCTATTAAGATAACTGTGCTTTTTTAACCTTTCTACAATTATGTAGATGATTCAAAGATGACAATTCTATGACACTCAAATGGATTTACAGGATTTATACAATACTTAACTCACTCTTCCATAATAGAAGAAAATTTGGAATATTGAAAATCTTGTAATATTAATTTATGAAATTTCAAACTTGAAGATTTATGAAAAAGAAACTCGAGAGTGACAGACTGTCATTATTATGTKAAAGACTGGGAAGGCAAAATGCAAAGAGAGAATTAATCACAATGTACAAAGGAAAAAAAATACTTAACTTCAGTGTCATTTAGTGGCAAAGTTAAAATGCTTAAGAAGAAATTAGACATGGAGGAAAAGAAGAGAATAAAAGAAATATATGGAATAACTTGGCTACATCAGATAACTTGAGTCAGCACAAAACATTTGCATCCATACAAAGACATGAATAGCACAAATGTTACTAAAAATAAAAGCTACTTTTAGGATCATTTTATTCCCTTTGTCCTTCAGCTAGTTCACATTCACACACAAAAGAAAGAAAAATGCTAATGCAAGGATCCACAGAAGTACCTTCATGGTTCTGACTATAATTGTAATTCTAACTTATATAACAGCAATTATATGGTCTATATATTTTGCATTGCTTTATTTATTTTTCCCCCCTTTTTTCCCTACTAGTTTACTGTATTATTCTCTCAAAGACATTGGCTGGAACTTATTGAAGTGATCATTATTGATCACTTTTTTCATTAGATGGTGGGTAGAAGAGATATAGTATACGCAGTTATAATGTCAAACATGATCTATTCCAGTGGAACCTGAGTTAGAATGGGAGTTATGTTAACATTCAGCTTAAGATCTAATTACAGCTGCTGAGTGTTCCAGGAAAACCTGGTAGTTGTTCACATTTTTTTCCCTTCCTGATAATATATGTAATGTTGACAAGGTCATAAACGATGGAAGTGCAAGTGCTATATGTTCCACACCTAAAGTTTGCTGTTGTGAGGAGTCCTTGACATTTCGCAAGAGGAGAGTGCCAAGAAAATATAAAACATTCTGAGCCTCTGACCAARGCTATTAACTACATTTCATAACAGTAGCTGAATTGGGATGTGTCAACAGATTGGAACTCTCTTTTCCCCTACACTGCCCCAGATGTGCTAAAACATCTATTAGCACAGCAGGAGCAACATATGATTAATTCTGGGACGCCCCAGACTAGAGTTTCATCTTGATTAAGCCCCTGTAAATCCAGAATAACTCTACAGAAGTTAACTTAACTGCACTTAACTACAATTCAGACAAGAATTTGGCTTCTCACGTGTAGCATCTGATTTTAAATCAATTACAGAAATGTCACTTTGGGAATGTTTTTTATCTCTGTCACATGATAGAGTCAACCAGAAAGTGAAGCTTGAAACAGTCTCTTTGCCTAAACTCTGTGAATTATTTGACCTAGTACTTCTGCAAAATATATTCCAGGAGATAAAACAAATTTCAAGTTGGTAAATTGCTTTGCAATTAACAGACCTAGCAAAAGCTTATTCCTTCAAATTTATGTTCCAGCCCTCCTGCAAAACAAAATTATCTCTGTCACGTGTTCCTTTTTCTCTAAAGCTCCCTAGTTTGCACGGGATACCTAATTTAACCCCAAGACCCAGTCTGTGCTTTTAGTATTAGCAGAATAAGCCAATACACGCCCTGTCCATTTCCAAACTATAGGTGTACCTCTGGTCAGCCAACAGATCCAAAAAAATCCCATAATTATCAAGCTCAATTTACAGATGAATTTCACCATGAAATATAACTTCRTCTCTAAATGACTAGTGATTTTCACTATATCTGTGGGCAGCTCAGGCCTTTGATGCTCACCTCTTCTTCAGTTATACCTGCTGAAGCTTGTCAAGGCATTCAAACAATTATAGAGGTAACTGACAGAGAACAGGCATTTGTATTCCATAGTTTATTGCTATCTTAGGTAACCAAAATAAAATAACAGCTAGCAGAGTCCTGCATGCAGTTGTAAGCTAATCTGTTACCACCTATTTCTCTTCCTGGCCTCATGTAACATCTGTCCAATTCATCAAAAGAAATGCAAGGAAGTCCTTCAAGGAGCTCATTTCCTCATGGCACAGCAAGGCCCAACAGGCACATACCATTTATCAGCTTCTTCCATACCACTGAAACAGAGAAAGTATGCAAAGCCAGTTTTCTATTCTTTTCCTAGGCTTATTAGTATCTCACTCAGAATATGAGAATACATTCAACCAAACCTCCAGACTCGTTCAGGAATCAGTCATTTRAAATCAGTATGGCATCGGTAAAATGCTGTAATTTTCCATTGGCAGACAAATTTTCGGATCTCTGCTTTCCTTATGTATTTCTCTGACTTTCAGATGCCTAAATTTTCTGTCAATAACCTTACAGAAAAAGTCCCATCACTACCCCCTTCTTCAAGCAAAGCTCTACGGAATTCCACCTTCCTCTCTGCTTTAGAAATATTCAATCTTGCATTTTCAGGAGCTTCTCCTCAATTGGATGAACCACTTCTTCAAGACAATCATATTCTTTTCAATAGGAATGGCATATTCTTATTTACAATTTGTAATTACTCATCTATGCCCAGCTAAAGGAGAATGGAGAACTATCTCTTAATACTTTGTGACTACTAGAATTTAAGGTTAAAAAAAAGTTTTTAAACCTCTTTTGCCCGTAGCATGTGTGATTTCATTCTCTAAACGTTTAACTGCAGAGAATTTAAAAATACAAAAGAAAAAATCTAAAACAAATATAAACAGAGAGCAAGTGCAAGCAAGAAAACAAACATAAAAATAAGTTTATGGGTGCTTAAAGGAATGTCAGTTGTTTTGTCCTTTGTTTTCTTCAATGTTCAGAAAAAATCCGCTTCCTTGTGGGAGATTCATATTTTTCTTATATAGAAATATTGGTACAATAGGGATCTTGTCTCCAGTAATATTTCATCTATAAATGCAAGTTAAGGTTATCAGATTTTATATATTTCACTTTTGAACTGTACTGTTTTTGTAGGTCTGTCACTTGCTTTATCAAAAACAGCAAACAATTTTTCTCATCTATGTAACAGTGTTTATGGAA
This sequence comes from Nothoprocta perdicaria, assembly GCF_003342845.1. Taxonomy (NCBI): domain Eukaryota; kingdom Metazoa; phylum Chordata; class Aves; order Tinamiformes; family Tinamidae; genus Nothoprocta; species Nothoprocta perdicaria. Next base: position 1,151,675 of record NW_020455093.1, read on the forward strand.
ACTGAAGCCTCCATCTTGCACTCTCACAACCGATCCTTCATAAAAAGTTCCCTATACATCATTCTGAAGCACAGCCAAACTTTTATTCTAGAATATATTGCTCTGCAGTTCCTTGTACTGAGTTATACAAACTCAGAGCTTTGCCCGTCACTTCAAGCAACTATTGCCCATAGCCCAAATACTTTCTATGCTTGGTAGGGCACGGTACCTTATTGTCCCCAGAAAATATGCTTATTGCTCTCTCCCATTTTCAAATTAATGGTATAGGTATATAGTTAGGACACAAAAAAGGAAATAACATCTTGTGTTGCTACCTACCACAATAATATTGCTTATATTAACAATGGGAACTGTATTTCAAACCTACCTTTCAATGGATGAAAATTTGGTCCAAAGAAAAAGATTATTCTATTGAAAACTATGAGAAAAAAAACATGGAAAGATTCTAATATGCTTTACATATGTTTTTATTTTAAATCAGAAACAAGGCTTTATACCACATCTGACTCTAGACTGTATGTTTGAATCATGCAAGTTAATTTTGAACATTCCCTTGATCTTCACATAAATGGAAAATGTCTTTCAGATTTTAAAGGTAATTAATGAGCTTTTTATGATCTATTCTGAGATTTTGACTTTCAGCATAATTTTGAATGAGTTTAAAAATGTGATTTTGAAATAACTATATGGTAGCTAGTCCTAAAAATGCATTGTGTGTTTTTTCTAAGCCTCTGATACTAGAATTACATATTCTTTCCTAGATCATATTCCGTTTCTGTCATTAAATTTACAGCATCAAGACTTTATTTCAACTTTTAATCATCTGTCATATAAATTTGTCAATTTATCAGTTGCATAAGTGATTTCACAAAATTGAAGTTAGGGATCAAAAAAGGATATAAATAAAAAATGAGATGAATTCAAGTAAAGCTAGAAGGAGAAAAAAAATCTAATAACTGAAGTATCAAACAACTTGGAGATGGTAGTATAGGTTTAAATCTTGAACTTTTTCCTTTTTCTCAGTTTAGTATGGTAACTGTAATAGCATTTAGTGTTTAAGTTCTTCCTTTTTGTTTTCATTTGATATAAGCACACTGACATATTTTTAAATGAGACTTAGCTGTACTTCTACATACTTTAAGACACAATACAATTTCATGCTTTTGCAGTATCATTCATTCAAGCTTAGGATTTGGTGTCATTCCTCTAGTCCTCTTTCTAGATGAGGATAACACATCCCATTCAAATATAAGCTTCATGTTTGCTCATATGCAATATTCCAGATAGTTTATTTATTTATTTATTAGAATACATAGACAACTGTAATTTACTCTTTGCATTTAGAGGTACCAAGTAATAATTCCTTGTCATTGATCTGAGACTTGATCTCTCTAGTTCTCCTTTTAAATAAGTTTATATTCTCAAGATGGGTGGATTCAGGAACATCTCAGATTTCACCATGACAGGTATCTACAGCACTGTTACACTGCTAAATAATAAAAACTAAACAATCATGAAAGTCTTCAAAGGCCTTTCAAGAAATGTTTCAAAGCCTTTCACTGCTGTGTCAGTGAAACAATTCAGGAAGTGAGTAGGACAGTGAAACCACTGCATAAGCCACTACCCTGCTTATAAATTTTACATAACGTGAGTTTCTTTAAATCCTGAGTGCCTGGAATACATTTAACATTGTGCATATTACTAATAACTATTTTTTTTTAGACTGCATGGATATGAAGAAAATCTAACAATCTAATAAATCTAATCTAATAAATAGAAAACTGAAAATCACTAAAAATAGACAACTCATAGTCATAAGACTCATATGAAAGAACTAATGGGCAATAAAAATGAGACAGAAAAAAAAAGGCAGTTTGCCCAGAATTTACCCACTGCCATTTCTGAGCAGTTATAAGACCATGTTTCCATACTTACAGAAATGCAATGCTGGAGATGAACCCGAAATAGTCAACTGAAGATGATTTCTTCCTGAAGGCTCAGAAGTTTAAAGGCTTATTTTTGGTTCCGTGATTTAAATCAGTTTCATTTTTTTGCAGGAATGAGGGGAGGGAAGCTGTCAAGGTGTTTGACTACCTGAATTGGGCAGTATTGCCCTTTACATGGGGATGACAGCACCCTAAATAAACTGGATATGATCTCCAGTAAATTATATTTCCTTTTTTATGGTATATTCATTTACACTTTAAAATGTTGTGGCCGAGATGCTGCATGCATACCATTTTAGAATAGAGAGTTATGCAAAAGGCAGAAAGGAGTGAAGAAAAGAGCGCTGCGTATTTTTTACAGTAGTTTATGAAAATCAAAAAAAAAAAATAAAAATCAGTATCATTTTAGAGAAAGAATTGGAAACTTTGTGAGATAGAAAACACAGTGTAAAATAACATTGGGAATCCTGTTATAATAATAATTTTACAATAATTATTGCAATATATAATCATATTATAATAATTAATTCCAGTGTTAATATTTCTTGAATCATCTTTATTTCAATTCTGAAGCAGTTTTACTGGAATCTCTTAGATCTATGAACAGCATATTTTCTTAATGAAAAGCTGAGGAAGAGAATAATGTTTCAGTGCAAATGCTGAATTGAATAATTACTTGTATTTTTTTTAGTTTTTTAGTTATGGCAAAGACCTCTTACATGCTCTCCTTACCCCAAAAAATCTTTTCATGCCTTATGCCATTAAACTATCTATGATTGCACTTTTTAAATGCTTCTTGGTTTCCTAAATGTCATGTCTGATGATCTGGAAGCTAAGACGTTGTCTTTTTACTTTTCAGGGACCTTCCATGATCTGGTCATTTGAAAGTTTCATTATAAGATTTCAGTATTTCCTAGAATAATCTTTTTTTGTTTGTTTGTTTTGTTTTGTTTCTCTGTTTTCATATTTTAAACCAAATCTTTTTTTTTAATACATAATTTATTTGTAACTCAAGAAGGATTTTTTTTTCAACTTATGTACACTATATTTAATCCCTTATTTACATTTTTCTTCTTTGAAACTTGCAGAGGCTCCAGAGAGAATCCTAGGATTTCATTGTTTGCTGATTTAAAAGCAGACATCATTCAGGCAACATCTGCAGTAGACACTAAAGCTCTGGTTGTATGATGTTGCAGCACTTATCAGTAACATTGCAAATGCTTAACATGCCTTTGATCGCCTTTGACCCATGATGCCTGGCAATTTTTCTTCTTTTTTTTTTTTTTCTTTTTTTTTTTTCTCTTTTTTTTTTTTTTTTTTTTTTTTTTTCTGAACATATCTTCAGAATTTCAGGCTCTCTTCATCAAAAAACTTATTTTGACCCTTTATTTATACATTTTTATATATTTATTTATTTTGGAGATACTGGTCTAGTTTTTGGAGGTGACTGGCCAAACTCAGCTTGTAGTCAATTTGATTTTCCAGTGTTCTCATTAGTATCTTGACAGATGAAATTCTGCTTCACAATGATCTGAAGAGTCGACATTGAAGGATCAAAAAGCAACGTCGCTATGAACGCTTGGCCGCCACAAGCCAGTTATCCCTGTGGTAACTTTTCTGACACCTCCTGCTTAAAACACAAAAAGTCAGAAGTTGCAGAAACTGCAACACACGCAGTTCCATCTCCATGTGAGGAGGAACTTCTTTACTATGACGGTGACAGAGCAGTGGAACAGGCTGCCCAGGGAGGTTGTGGAGTCTCCTACTCTGGAGGTCTTCAAAACCCGCCTGGATGCCACCCTGTGCCACATGCTCTAGGTGTGCCCGCTTGAGCAGAAAGGTTGGACTAGATGATCTCTAGAGGCCCAATCCAACCTTAAATATTCTGTGCTTCTGTGTGAGTCTGTGATTCTGTGAAATAGAGGATGCTCTTCACAAATTGATGTAATGGTGATACTATCACAGCAGACAATTTAAAGTTATTGAAAACAATCTAGAGCAACAAGGAAAGAACACAAATAAAAAAAGCAATTAAATAAACTACAAAAACTTATGAGACTGCATTCTCCACAGGGGGCAATGTGGGATTTTTCTTTTTGCTATTGAGGATGACTCAGCATCACTGTCATACTACGGTGAGGAAAACAGTCACCATACTGTTACGCTTAAACAGAAATTCCATTATTTGTGAGGCATTAGGTAAAGAAAAACATAGTACAACAGGAGCTATTTTAGAGCACAATAGCAAAAATCATCAGAAAAAATAGAAAACATATCCTAGGAGTATGAAGTGAAAGAGTTAAGATTCTTTAACCAAAGAAGCAGAGAATCTAGGGGCCACACCAGTATTCAGCAAGGTTCAGCCAAGACAGAATCTGTTCTTCACGTCTACTGGCAAATTTCAGGAAAAATGAGATGAGGTTATTGAAAGGACACGCTTACCTTGTTGTACAATACAGTAAAGATATTGAATACAATAAAGCTTTGCAATATCTTGTCTATGAATACGGCAAAATCTCCATTTAGAAAAGGTTCTAGACAAATATTTGTCAGACAAATATTTGTCAGAAATAGATTAGGTACACCTGAAAGGTTAATTTTATTTTGAAAAGAGAGAAAGAGAGAAAGAGAGAAAGAGAGAAAGAGAGAAAGAGAGAAAGAAAAAGAAAGAAAG
>NW_020455093.1:1156632-1174618 GCF_003342845.1 Nothoprocta perdicaria
AGAAAGAAAGAAAGAAAGAAAGAAAGAAAGAAAGAAAGAAAGAAAGAAAGAAAGAAAGAAAGAAAGAAAGAAAGAAAGAAAGAAAGAAAGAAAGATTTACTCCCTTCTATGTGTCTTTTTCTGCTCATTTTTTATTATTCTGTTAGAAAAAAAGTGTTTGGCTAACAAATTTTAAAACAATCTTATAATATTCTCCCCATCTTTTCCTTAGGCAAATAATGTATGAAAATTTACAACTCTAACAAAATTAGTCTCAAAAATATTTTATAATTCTACTGTATCTTAATGCTATTTAGTGTAACATATTAGTGTTTATCCTTAAAGAAGTTTAAGAGCATAGTTTTTCTTTATAATATATAGCTATTCAATAACTATCAGCAAAAAATAGTGAGAAAACAAGAACTTGTTTGAGAGCGTATCGTAAAGTCATAGGGTAAAGGTTTATTACCCTCTTTTAATCTTGTGTTTTATGGAAAAGGTGAGACACAGCAGATAAAAAAGTAATTAACTTTTGAGAGATTGTTATTTACCTTTTCCTATTACTTTAAGAGCAAAAGCATGCAATTAATGTGCTATTTCTTTGAACAGTCCAGTTTAGAAACTGGATCTTTATTTTTACATTTTGTACTATCTAATGTTTTAATATTAGTTTGTGTTCTCTTCTGGGAACAGGAATATTCATTTCTCTAATCATAACAAGAGCACAAAATATTCTCTTCTGTAAAATGAATGTAAAGGGTCTCCAATGAATAAACACTCACTGTGTGTCCTTATACGTTGTATAGATATTCTATAAAATAAAAACTTCACAAAATTCTCTTCTACGAAAGCCTAATGGTACATTTTAGTATGCTGTGTATCATGCTCAGTATTGGCCAAGAGAAGAATGTAGCCTTTAGTGAATAAAATATAAGCAACTTTTCTATAAAGAACTTTTTTCTTAAACTGAAACTGGATACGYAGAGCTACTACAGAAGGTACAAAGCTTTTAATGTTGGATTTCTTTTCTTTTGCACTCTTATGCATTCAATTTTCTTTACTACCATTCTTCACAGATGACTGGACAGATCAGCAGAAAACAAACAGAAAAACAAAACAAAACAAAAAAAAAAACAGACTTATGAAGTGCTAGTAGTAGTTTCAAAATAAGCTGCAGTGATTTGAGAATTTTTTTCTGCCTTAAACCACAGCTTCATAGGACTGAATAGATTAAATAAATTATTTTTTGTTTTCCATTATAATAGAGGCAGTTACATATAGTAAATAAATTTGATTTCAGATTTCTCAATTTACTTTTGGCTCAGTTTGTAGACAGCTTATTCTGCATTCAGGAGAAGTTAGCTTACTCCATCATTTTAATCTCTTGAGGGGGCAGATGTTAGATTTTACAGATTTTAGAGTTAATAGAGGTTATCATTCATTTATTTTTTCAATGCACTGGGGAAAACCTAAGCTTCAGTCTTTAAATTCTTCTCAACTTTTTCTTTATCCTCTGGCAACCATTTACAGTTTAAGAATGTCAGTCTCTTCTTCTTTTGAAAAGGGAGTGGAATATAATATCTATTCAATAACCAATTTTTGCTAGTTTTTAACTTTTTTCTTGTTATGAGACAACAACTTAAAACAAGTGCCCTGGACAGTCCCTAGCCATGCAGACACAGAGGTAAAATTCAGATTACAGGTTGACTAAGTTGTGCTCTGGATATGTCCATATATCTCCATKTATTTATTTATTTATTTTAAATAAAGGCTCTACCAACCATGAAGTTAAATAAGCTAGAAAAAGTTCAGTGAAGAACAAAACAAATTAAAGGAATTAARGAATATGTTCCATAAAAAACAGATAAATATGTCCTTGAGAACTGGCAAATATAGGTAAGGGAGTAGTAAGAGTTTTACAGTATTTGAAAGGAATATAGTCCCTGAGAAAAATTATTAAGCCTGAAGAACTTATAGCCAAGAAAAAAAAAAAAAAAAAAAAGATATTTGATGTTCAGCTTTAAAAAGAAAAGGAAGGAGTCTGCTGTATGAGATTTATTCGGTTGTGAAATAATTTCTTCAGGGAAGTAATAGAAGACATACTACTCAGCACTTTTAATTTTTTTTTTTTTCCTGAGAAATATCTAAAACACTGAAAAGCTAACAGCAGGGGAGGAAGATAGAATCATCAGGTTCATTTCTAGTTTTTTTCCTCCTTACAAAAAGGCCTAAAATTAGAATTCCTGTTCATTTGTGGAAGACTTCAGGAAAAAAATGGAATTAAATCTTTTTTTTTTTTTTTTTAATCAGAGACTCTTACGGTATTTGTGAAAATTACAAAACTGTAAGGCCCGAGTTTTTTTTTTTTTTTTTTTTTTAATCAGAGACTCTTACGGTATTTGTGAAAATTACAAAACTGTAAGGCCCGAGTTTGTTTCGTAAGTTTTCTTCAACTAGAACTGTTTTAAGTCACACAGATTTTTGAGTTGAGGTTTATTTACTGTATGCATATTTGATAACTCTGCAGAAACTTATTGTAAGGATTGTATTCACAGTTTTATTCTAATTTTCAAATTCATTGGTACAGTCTGAAGAAATATATTTTGGTCAATACACATTTATCATGAGATAAATTCACTTTAGATTGTCGAGTTAAAGTAAGAGATCTATATTAAACACCTTTTCTTTCTGATTCTTCTCTTTTGAAGAAAAGCACAATAAATACAAGACAGTAACTTCTCGTACTTYGTAGGTCTGCATATTTTGTATGTCTGTACTTTGTATGTTAGTTCTAATATACGCTATCTCTTCAGGTTTTGATTTGATTCCATTTAAATAAAATGCACCAAACTTCAGAAAATCACCTGCCATGAAGACCTGTTTTATGTTTCATGTTATTATGTTCATGTAATATCAAACTTTGTATTCACTAAGATCTTCCTGCAATCTTTCAGATATTTTACAGTGTGAAAACAGCTTCTGAGCATAATAAASACAGAAACTTTCTAGGATGGTCTTTCTCCACTACAGCTGAGCATTTCTTCTCCTCATTGACCTTACTCATTTTTTTCAAAAGCAGGGATGATATGACAACACCTCAGTGTATGAAAAATAAAAAAATCTCTTTATCAGTATGTTTTTGACAGAAGAATATATGCATCCTGCTAAGATCTCATTTCCCAGGATTTGAATGAATACCATMGAATTACAGATGAAGTGAAGGTCACTTCTAACTGAAATTGCCACAATAAAACATTTTTGTGTAAAATTTGAACATCATTGTTTATACAGATAGCAGTGAAGATATCAAACTTTATATCGGGTATGTGGAGTCTTCCACAAGTCTTCTTGGTTGCAATATTGTACACAGTGAGACAGACTCTAAACTTCTAAGCTAGCAACAACACTTAAAAAAAAAAAAAAAAAAAAAAAAAAAAAAAAAAGAAAGAAAAGAAAAAAGGCAATAAAGAGTAAGACTGGAAAACTTGGAAGGGGAGTGTCTTTTGCTTTCTTTTTTTCTGAGTCTCCAGTTTCCCACTAAATTCTTACTCAGTAGAGCAATGTCTGATGTCACTCTAGGTTCCAAAAAGAAGGAAGAAATGACATCTCTTTTAATCTGCCTCTCCCTTGCAAGCCACTTTTCCTGAAACTTGCTTACCAATTACATTTTTCACAGAAAAATTAAGCTTTTTACCTGAAAAAAATACTTTTAAGTATAGAGTAGACAAAATAAAGAATGAAATTGCAGTTCATAAATGGATATTCATTCATGGAAATTTGTTGCTCAGATTGATTTGGAACTAAAAATATATATTGTTTTCTAGTTTTAACTGATTTTTGGAGATACTGACCAAGAAACTGTATTTTCAACAGCGAAGTTCAGAGAAATTTGTAGTTGCTCAAGATTAATTACTGGGAGTGGAGTTCTGTTTCATAAAAAGAGTCACCYGAGGCCTTTAGCTTCTTGTTGTTATTGCAGAAGCTCACAAGTCTGCCATAAATTCTGTATTTCACCTACTATATGTGGAAGCCCCAAATACTGTAGATAACTTACATGGAGTGGGAACAAGATTATTAGATTAAATAGTCTTAATTTTCTCCACTTCTTAGAAAATTGAGGAAATTTTGAAGAATTATAAAATGTGAAAGAAAAACGGAGAGAAGGTGAAGAAAAAGGTAAGATGTAAGTGTAAGAGAAATTACTCACAAATTATAAAGTAATTATACATTTTGTAATATAATGATGTAATCAGAATGAAAGCTTTTCAAAACATTTGCACTAACAGAATTACAGCTGTAACTGATAAAGACTACTGTGTTCATATATACTTTYATTTCTTCAAGGCATTTGCATTTTAACAGAGTATGATAACTTGATTTAAAAAGTATTACACAAAATGAAGCTTTTAGGATATTCACTATATAGAATATGAATTTGACATTATCTGTATTACACTATTAGCCAGTAGAACAATATCACAATATCACAATTAGGGATATATGTGAATATTCCCTTTTTTTTTTTCCTTTTTTTTTTTTTTTTTTTTTTTTGTCAAATTTTTATCCATGACCTATATGATATAGAAAGTTTCTGGTATAGCTGATAAAGTACACTGTTTGATAAGGCAGAAACTACTTATAAGTAAATAAAACTCTTCCCCTTTAGTACTACTAAATGCAAGTGATTTGCATTTGGTAATGAAAAATACATATTAAAACCTCTACAGAGAATTGATACTACACAGAATCAGTAATATTGAAAAAAAAATTACATTTCAGCACAGTTTTTCTCAATACAAATTTTCACTGTAGTGTTTGGCAAAGGAAAGAGTGAAGATATAAAGACAAATACCAGAAAGGAAGTGAGCTTTCAAGCACAAAGAACATATTAGGAGCATAGCAATCTATGGCCAACTCAGGACAAGCACCGAGACAGTAAAACAGCAGTAACATGACCTGAAGGGGACAGTCACCATACTTCTTTGTAACACAGTAAGCCTTGTTGAAATTCAACTGCTTTCCACTAGACTTACTTGTGCCAAGTCAGGCAGAAGCTTGTGATCTGCTGTATTTAACTTTTCAAATGAGAATGACATCAACCGCAGCTGGAAAATAAACACTATATTGTAAGTCTTAAAGAGTCTTTATTACACAAGCAAACAAACAAACAAACAACAAAAATTCCTTCCTCATCAGTATGGATAATTAACAAAAATATCTGATGCTGGCTTTTCAGACTTCAGTCTAAGTCTTTCAGACTTTCAGACTTACTGTCAAAGACACAGTGAGATCCAAACCCTGGAGGTTTGACAGTGTAACAGCTTTAGTTCAAGAATCACTCTCTGTAGAGAAGAACTAGAAACCCGGGAGMCAAAATTATTTTTGCAGCTCCTTAATGGCTCTGGTAACATGATCTTTGCCCCTTTTCCTACTACTCTGTCTACCTGGTGAGAAAAGCTAGAAGATAAATAGCCTCATTAGTTCTGTATTCCTAGATCCAGCTAGTGCACCGAGACAGCAAAAGATTGGATGAAGAAAGTAGAAAGACAGTTAGGTAGTCTTTAGACAAAATTCTAGASAATATTCAGCTTCTCACCTTAAGGATTATTTTACAACAGGATGATCTTTAAACAGTTGTACTAAGAGGATCACTTGTAGAAGATCAAACTAAAGCTAATAGCAAGGCCATTTTCTTTATTGACTAAAAAATGTGTTGCCTCCACAATAACAGCTAACATAATTGAGCCATTAAATGTATATATATAAAATTGTAAAACATTTTTTTTTCTATTGAAGTTTTTAAAATTTTGTTACACTTGTAGTCTCATATACTCTGTGATGTAGTTACCCTTTTCTATAAAGAGCAAGCTATTCTCAAAATATTACCTATAATGCACAGTCATGACACTCACATAAACCTGCCTGTAGGAAAAAATAATGATATCTTTGGGAACAATTTACTTAGGTGATGGCACTGAAGAGAGGAATTTGAGTATGCTCAGAGCTGACTGTGTTTCTAATAAGCAGATGAACTGCTATCACATGACGTACTGAGTTGTAATACATTGACTGAACTGTGCAAAAATGCACTGATTTAAAAAAAATATACACATGTGTAGATCTTAAAGAGTTGTTTGGTAAAGAGAACTCCACGACCTAACATTACTTAATAGGACACCTATTTAGATCACTTACATGGAATATCAATGTTGTTCCCATTCTGTTAAGATATTTTACTACTTCTTTATCTGCACTATAAAACTGAAGATAAAATGGATGAAATAGTTGTTATGCAAGTGTTATCTACTATGTATTCCTGGGAATATTTAAGGTACAATATTTTAATAACATGACAAATTCTAATGCTCTTTTGTGAGTGCAGGCATACAACATTTATCATCAAAAAAAAGTCTTCAAAAATTATGCTGCAAGTGAATAATCATCTGTTGCTAAGTATTTTCTTGCTCAAAAGTCATTCTGATAAGAAAAACTATCCTATATGAAAAATAAAAAACAAAATAGATGAAATGGACAAAGCTTGTTCAAGATATTTGGCAATAAATAAATAAATTTGAAGACTTCTATGACTTGTTAATGGCATCAGCTGTAGTTTATAAAAAGCTCCAATTTTGCAAAACATTAAAGTTATACCTTAAAGCTTGCAGAATATTAGCAGACTAGTTTATCTGAAGCCATTGAAATAATTTGTTGAGCATTGAATTCAGGGTTCTAGAATTAGCATTTACTTAACTGTTAGTTAACTGTTACATCTATTTGAAACATTCCTTTCAGGAAAAGTTTAGCAGCTATAGCAGCACACTGCATATTAATTAGGCTTTTATGCAACAATTATTATAATTTGAACAATTAGAGAAAGATTTTTTTTAGTCTTTAAATCAGTTTCAATATATTGAAAATATATAAATTTTACTCCTGTATAAAATGCTCATGTCACTGCACAACTCCATAGCAATATTTAATTTACAATTAAGCAACTCATAAGTGCAAAGTCTTTTACAGCCACGTCACATAAATCCACTTCTACACTCCCAAGAACAATCAGTTCTTACTCTATAACCAAAAGGATGAAGAAGACACCATAGAAAAAGTTCAGCACCCAATAACATTGCTGCAAAATGAGTTGCAAATGCAAGCTTTGGCTCTTCTTTTAGATTCCACATGTATTAGCTCTCTTCTCAGTGCTTGTATTTCCACCGCTTTTCTACCATCAGTAGCCGAAATTTCTAGAAATGAGACTGTGGTAAAGCACGAGGCTCTTCTGGACCCTTAAAATCTACAATTTTAACTTTGCACTTGAGTTGGAGGTAAAATCAATATTAAAGAACTGAACCTTAAGCCAATTCAAATAAAAGGGGAAGGATAAACAAGGAAAAGTAAGGAAAAGCAAGAAAAGACACAAAGATATCATGGAAGAGACTTGCTTGTAGGCAATGCAACATATTTTCATGATGTTCTAGTACTATATTTGTCTCTAAGTTAAATCTCAACATCACTGACGCATTTTTCAAGTGTAAGTATGCATTCAAGAAAGCATTTGTGCATTATTTGACATTTACCTAAAGAAATGAAAAAATCAAAAACATTACCAGTAAGCTACATTTCCCTTTTTTTTTTCCCCTTTAGAAAGAATACAGAAACAATGGAGGCATTTGTAAAAAATATCAATAGGTAATACTGACACCAGTATAAAATTGAATTAGAACGACACAGATAATCATATTATTAAAATTCAAGTGAAAGCCAATACAGCAGTGCAAAGTTCTAAGAAAGTTCTATAATGTAATTCAGTGAAGGTCATTCATCAGAGTACATAAGTACATTTTTTCTATRTCTTTTACTGGATATGAAATGAAGTGATTTCACTGTTTCAATCTACGATGAATGTTCTATCTTCATCTTCCTGGACCAGGCAAAAAATATAAAAAGATGAATGGATTGATTCTTCCATTTTCCTAATGTCTTACAAAGATCTTTTTTTTTTTTCTCACTTCACTTGTAATTTTGGAAAGATTTTTTTTCGAAATAAATTCAGCACTGGTTTTCATTTAAGTTATTCTCAAGCAACAGCATTGCAAATGCTATCATGATTCAAAAACCATAATGTATAAAACCACAAACTCCATTGGTCAAMGTGCTGAGAAAGCTGAAAAATCTTTAAAATCTTTGCCTGGCTTTAAGATTATTATTAAGACTTTTATTTTTATTTTGTCATTATTTTTGTTTCTCACTAAAAGGTTACATGTAAGTAGCAGAAAAGATACAGAATGAAACTGAATCTGAATCTTTTGYAACCTGGAACTTCTCTAAGACTCTTTCTCATGGTTTTGACGAAAACGATCTGAATCAGTAACTGCATTCACTGACAAGCAAATTCTGTTTTCAAGGGAGAAAGAACTGCCTTCAGCATGACAAGACAACTTGCCATGTACCAACAGATGCTGAAATAAGAGACAGTGAAAGAAACTACATAGACATTGAAATCTCAGAAAGGAGAACAATAAAATAGACATCAGACTGTTTTATCAGGCAAATCTCTAAACTGGTATTTGCTTGAAATGTTTGCTATCTATATCCCTTGTCTTGAAGAAGAGTCTGATGTAGACAGGCATGTAAATGCTATAATATAAAATTCTAAGCATCCACTGTCAAAGAATAAGAGAATATCCAAAAAAAAAAAAAAAAAAGTCATATCGCGGAATTTAATCCCTTCTAGGCAGTTTTCTGACAAAATAAAACATGACTTAAAAATGAAACTTATTAAATATATCCACCTGAAACACAAACTGTGCATACTTAAGCACCAGAGGGGCTTATTTTATTTTGTTGTTGTTCTGCGGTTTTGTTTGTTTGCTTTGATTAATAGAATGCTTGTGTCAAAGCTATGGGGATTTTTGTTTTGTCTATTGTCAAATTGGCAATAAAAACACAAACTCAGCATATTTGTTATTCTGTTTGCCAATAAAAAAAAAATATTTTAACCATTTTGAATATAGCAGCAAGAGTATATTCAAGTAAGCAAGCTTCATTTGTATATAACTTTGAAAGACATAYCCTTATGAACACACTTCTCCATGATAAACTGAAGTTAGGTAAACTGATATTAGAGAGTATATTGATAATATCGAAATATTAAATAAAAATCCTAGAATAATGTTAGATGTTAAACTTTGTCCAATAGTTAAGTACAGTTAGATTCCTTTATACAAACAATTGTTCAACCAGAAGCACTAATATAAATCACATATGATTTATCTGCTTCTTTCTATTGTAACTTTGTGGGTAATAACATATAAAAATGATAATTTAGATTTAGCAAACAAACTCAAATACTCCCAAATCTGTAAGTTCTTAGCCTTGTATACACAACAGGTTGTATATACATGTACATCCTATGCTGATAAAGAACTTATAATTAAAGAAAAATTTTGTTAAATAAATAATTGCAATTGTCTTATTTGAGCAGTTACAGCTGCGAACTGCAGTCAAATCAGCTATGTTTCATTCATGTTTATCCTGATTTTCAAATATAATAAAATACAGTCTAGATAAATACACTGTCCTTTTCTTCACACCTTGGTGTGATTTCACGAGCCTCATCTTGCCATTGTGATACATTCGTCTAGTGGCTAAAATTACTTCTGAAATCTTCAATTTGAAAACTTTCTGTGTTACGTAATTCATTCATATTTCAGGATAATTTCCTTTAATTTCAAATGACAAGAATTCCCAGAAATTTATTTAGCTCAGTGACTCTTCATTCTATTCTTTGTGCCACAATTAACAAGTGATACAYTGAGTTCTTAAAAGGTAACGGATATCCAAATGAGCCTAAAATTGCTCATAAAGTTGCTGATAATACAAACATATAATGACTTAAGAATTGTAAGATAAATGTGAGGATCAGAGTAACAGAAAATAAAATAAATTGTAGAGTGAAAGGTCACTGTGGATTAATAATAATTTGTACTACAAGGTTATTAATTGAGAGTGATTAGTATAGAAAGATCCTAGCTTTCAATCATCTTATGAAAGCTTATAAAACACCAAATGAGTTCAAGAATGAGATAAGTAAATAATAATAAGTAATAATAAGTAAATAATAACTTATGCTATCATAGAAAATATAGAATAGCATGCCAGCATGCCAAAAAAGTAAGAAATAGTCAATTCTATTTTAAAAACTGCTGGAGAGATCTTAACTATACAAGAATATAATTATAAATTTCTTTGTGCTGTAGATGTATGTACACTGAGAAAAACTGTTATGATAAAAGACGGATAACCCTTTTTTATCCAAGAAGTCAAAAGATTTTGTCTTATGTCTTGTTCACTCTAAGAAGATAAAGACACAAAGTATATGGCTATTATATAAATGCAATTTAGAAGGGAAAAAAAAAATGAGCGAATAGGATAAATGACTAATATACTTAGATTAGAAATTAGAGGAAGATTCCCAAAGAATCAATGGAGTTCTGTAATAGTTTGTCATTTATATATGTCCTTCGGAATATTCAARTTTAAGAAGTCTTTTTGGCTAGCCACAAGGCCAGACAAAAAGTTCTAGCAGAAAAAGACCAATTAATTAAGGTTTAGAAAATACTGTGGTTAGTTTTAAAGCAAAGAGGGAGGCATCTCACAGATAGCTCAGCGTTTCCGTCATCCTGGGACACAAGTATTCACAATGACACAATGGGTCCTCATCATCCTCCAGTCATCTTGCTTATGTCAGACCAGAAAGAGGGAACGAGGCAACAAATATCTCATCTGACTTCAACTAAGGTGGGACAAGTCCTGCAACATAAATCATCATCTCCAGCTCGCTCCTTCTTATGTATGTTTTTTTTTCTCTTTGTTTTCATATCAGCAAAGTCTATATGACCTAATGAGATAAGCCGCTCAGTAGGGGAAAAAAAATAGCAACCAGATATCTGTAGAAGCATCTGATGTAACTTACTAGCTTAAGATGGCCATTATTTTGGTCTAATTAAAAGACCAGATACTGGTATATGATTCTCCATCAGTCAGATTGTCTAATATCAGAAATAAAAAGATTGAAAATCTCTATTATTCTTCCTTCTTTGATTGCATAAATTTGCTCTTGAGTCTTCTGTGCTATCTAAAAATTAATTTGTATTTATRTTCTTTTGAGAAAAGGGAGTCAACAGTTCTTATAATCAAGACAAGATATGATGGAGGATAACTCCATGTAAAATGTTACATAGCTGAAAGAAGTTAGAGAAATTGTGACTCTTGAAATGTGAAATATTAATGATTTTGTTTTCTCATTTTTTTTTAAAAATATAACTTTCTGAATACTTGCTTTGTTTCTATAAGGAAATTCTTAATAGTCTCAAAAGCATCACAAGTAGTAATATGATACAAAACYCCAAAAAGCACTTAACTATTCAATGCTATAATAATTAACAAACACTTCATTATCTCAGTTTTTCCTGAGCCCAGAAGACACCTGAGCAAATCCCTTTTTTTTTTTCCTATTCTTTTCTGCAAAATGATTTAGTATTGTTCATTATTTATGTAAGCTTTAGACCAAGTTACCAAAGAAATTTCAGGAGTGCTTCTGTTATATTTAAAAAAATTGTCTTAACAATTACCTACCAAAAGTGTATGTTAGCATGTCCAAATGCTACTATGTGTAAACAGTAGTATGTAATAACAGTATCATACAAGCTATAGAAATGCTATGACAGCTTGTCAGGCGGAAATGAGTTAAGATTTTTGGCACTGTCAACAGAACAAGAGCAAAACYTCCTGTACATCACTCAAAAGCTGTCAAAAAATAAAAATAAAAAATATTTTTACATTTATCTAGGGGTCTACAAATGACATGGTGTATGGAAACATGGCCACAATACTGTATATATGGGTGTGAAAGCAGAAATATTAGTGTGTCAGGGTYCTGTTGCCACATACCACCATGAGTCGAGCTGGCTGCATCCAAGTCATCTCCTTTGCCAGTAAGAGCATCTGTGCAGAAAGCTGTAAGTCAGCTAAGCTSAAACTGTTCTGTGCGGCACTGCCAGGAGCAGTGAGCTACGGAGAGGCAGATCCTGGAGCCAAAGGTTGAAGCAAAGCAAGCACTGCCAAGGAAATGGTACATTGAGTTGGTAAGTTGGGGTGAGGAGCTTGTCTGGAGGCAGTGATCAGGATGAGCCTTAACACAGAAAAGCTGCACCAAGCAGGTTCATCATGGTGACAGAGGCTTGAGGTCATGCTAGCCAGTGGGCCAGGATCAAGGAGATACAAGACTAAGCACCAACATAGCTGAGATGTAAGTGTGATGCAGCACAGCTGGGATCATTTCTAAAAAGTAGGAATGCAACCATTGCTTCCAGCTCTTTTCACAACACTGCAACGTATGAAGACAGAGACTCTGATATTGGATACCAAAGACTCTTCCCTTAGCAACACCAACAAGTTATATTCGACCATCCAGACACGGCTCTGGCACCTGAAGCGCAGCTGCAGCTCAACCAGTAGTGTAAGTGATCATGCACAGAATAATCCAATGAGCTTCTTGATCACGTGCTACTCATGTGGTTGGGGTTTCTTTTTTCTCTTACATTGTTTCTTTTCTGTTAAGGAGACTTTCCTTACTGATGTCTTTGAGAACAACCTCCACACTACACCTCTTATCAGCACACAGCATCTTTTCAGCTTGGATTCAGCCCACTAAAACTCCTAGAAGGGAGCAGATATTCAGATCCTGGCATTGTGCAGGTTTTTAAAGATAGAAACAAAGATCAGGCGAGAAAATAGAAATATGAGCGGAAATTTATGCATAGCCTTAAATATTGTTTTTTAGAGCCAATGATGTCTACTCCTTGATAATATCTAGGTATGCTGAATAATGTTTAGGTCCTCCTCTTCCTTCCCTCCTTCCCTCCTTCCCTCCTTCCTTCCTTCCATCCATCATTAAGAAGTAGATTCTGTACATATTGACCATCCTGGAAGAGGTAACTGCCTCCCACCTCAAGCAAGCCTCTGTAATGCCATAACTTCTGTTAGGTCCTAGTTTTTTTTTTTTTTTTTTTTTTTTTTTTTTTTTTTTCCTAATTTCCCTGTTTTTGAGCAATTTTCCTATACAGCTTCTTAAAAGGCTCAGACTGACCACCAGTAGAAAAGTGAACTATAAGATACATCAGGCAGGTGAATGGAGCTGTTTTCTTAAATAAATAGTATATTCCCCAAATCATAATGATATTTCAGTTTTATATTTATTTGTTTTTTTTCTGTGTAATGGATAGCAGTTAAACATGATATTATGCCGGTGCAATATACTTGTTTAGCTGCTTAGTCGATATGCTGCTCAGCATCCATCTTCTTTTTTATCTCATAGTGGTTCAGTGTGCAAAGGTGAGCACACATTTATTTATGCTCTTCTAAATAATTGGAATTGCCCCTGAAGGTTGTATTAAGACTATGCCTACACCCAATATTAAAAAAAAAATGAATAGCTAGGATCACTGGACTTAATTCAGGGTTATCCAACAGCATGTGATACACAAGATCTTACTGTTCTGTCTGGCTTTATGAAAACCATAAATCTCAACTACAAGACTTTAATTCCACACTCTAATAAAAAGAAACATCTAAAATAACCCTGTCGTCTTCAACATTTTCAAAACCAGTCTCAGAATCATGTTTATCCATTCCCCAAGTAAATACTGAGTTTTATAGTCTCCCATGCTACACAGGCAATAAAGCAGTTTACCGACAAACTGGGGTGTTCTATATTTTGTTCATCAGCCAAAGAAACATAGAATCAGATTACAGAGCAAGGCAGAGAGAGACTTATTTTGAGGATCAGCTCTAAATTTACACTGATACAAAAAAAAAAAAAAAAAAAAGAAAAGAAAAGAAATATCATGTTTGTTCAAAGCAACAGGACCTGACACATTTGTTATTAAAAGTAAATTGTTACACAATTCTACACTAATTTCAGTGTTGGCTATAGCATTTTTGCCTATATTTGTTCCATCTTGTGGAATGAGGCTTATTTCACAGAATGAAGAAATTTATTTTGTTCTCTGTTTTCTGTTGATTTCAGACAAGCCTAATCATAAGCTGAAGGAAACATATCCATTTAATCTCTCCAGCTAATGAAAGTATTGTTCTCACACCTACCCATATGGTAAGGTATGGATTTTATTCTCAACGATGAACCAAAACTCCCCACATATATCATTCTGGTTATTTGATGGCCAATTTAATATAATCAGACAGATGAATTTTACATCTACATTTCTTTTACAGCATAAAGTAGGAAAAGGGAAATATAGTTTTCTTAAATTCACATATTTGGGCTTTCTACATATTATTAAAAAAAAAAAAAAAAAGGTCAACTGCCTTCTGTAGAAATGCTGAAGTAGGAAAAAAAGTTAGGTCTATTACCTAGTTTTTGCTTTTTAAAGTTTATTTTCACAGYCTGTATATAGCCTGAACAAAAAATGAAAATCACCAATGCATCCAAGAAATAAATCACCCTGCATAAATTGTCTGCAAGCTTTTCTTGATAGACAGTTTGAATATTTTTGGGGGGCTTCTAACSCCTTATATTTTATAGTCTAGTACTTATCTCAACTCTTTGCAGAGAGACTCTTGAATAGAAAGAAATAAACCTCCCTCAAAGATAATTGGGCAATAAGCAGCATTAATAAAGAACTTTTCCTTATGTCAAATGATGTAAATATTATGGGAAGTTTTTAAAGAATTACCATTGTTGCATTGACTGAAATCGATGACTAGGTCCAAATTTTGTCAAACATTAGTAACAAAAATCACTAACATTCTGTCTGTTAGCTCTTTTGACAATTGGTCAATATGTATGTGTTAAAAGATAAAGAAGAAAACAGTTCAGAGAAAAACTCTTTCCAACATGCTGACAATAGAGTCTGAAGAACTAATCCTCTGTGATTTTTCTGACTGATTAAGTGATCTAGAGGCCTCCAAGGTTGCAGAAGTTTGAAACCATAAGTTTTCTTCTTTGCAAAGCACATRCAAGTTCTTATTTTTTTCCTCTCTTCTCTCCACTTGCACGCTGCCACTAGAAAAAAATATTGCTACTTCCCCAAATATAATAAAGCTAGAATATTTTGGTCTCATTTACTATTAAAAGAAGAGCATAACTTGTGGGCATTGCAATTTTGGGCAGCACTTATATTATTGTTAATGGATTTTTTATTCATTATTATTCTCCAGGCATTGCTCTATTTATAAACTAATTGTTCAAATCCTGATCTGAATTGGAGTAGATCCCAATATTGTTATACTTCTCAATGTTCAGAAAAATTAAAGGGGATTTGGAAAGAAACATATTATATTATTATATATAATATATTATAGACATAAAATTGGGAAATAGATTTTATCAAAATCAGATATGTTTTAGTTGTTAACCAGAAATTAGATCTGTTTGAGCAATCAAATCAGTGTTTGAGCAAGCGTACACTGTATATAATGATACAGTGTTGTAATGATAACAGAAATATCCAGGCAGAATAGATGCTTGCAATATTTAAAAGACTTAAGTTTGGCATGGCACAGCACTGCTTCACCCTCTTCACCCTTCCTGCATTACCAACTGCAGCATTATGCAAGTACGCCACAGACTGTATAACACTTCCTTGTGTGTATTAACAACGTTTGCAGCAGTACTTAATGTATAACTCCTAACTCCTCAAAAATGTAAGACTATTCCTGGCTGCTGTGAAGAAACAGAAACCATAAACTACTAGGAAAAAAAAAATCACTTGCCTATACCAAGACCCAGCAAACTACACAAATCACTGCTAGACCAGACAGTGTAAGAGAGAGCTAGCAAGAGCTGATAATCACAGTGAAGACAACTGCACTTGGTGAGTTCTCAGTTCTGCCTGTGTTGATTCTTCGGGTGGGTGTTGTGACACAAACAGTTGAATTTAATTTGTTAGGATGAAACTCAGGTTTGCCTTACAGTGAGAAACATAGCTTAGTAACAGGCCTGTGCCCCCATGCATAGTCGCTGCATGTATTTTGTTATTTCCCCAAGTGGTCCAGGAACTCCCTGGCTAGTGTCTGCACAGAGGAGAAAATGAACTGATGAGAGACAATAGACCAGCTTGAGACAAGGAGATTAACTCAATCCCCAGGATCCTCCCAACAAAGTATCTGATTAGTTGTTATGGAGCTTACCAACTGAGAGTTTAGGCAGTCCCTAAAGTTTTGCTTGAATAGCTCCTAATGTGTCTACAGTAACTGATGCRTGCTATAGAAAAGTTTCAGTTTGTTGCTTGACATATAGGGTTGAGAATATGGCTATTGCAAAGATTTACTGCAGTGATCTTTGCTGCAGTCTTTGCTGCAATCAACCCAATTGAATGCGGACACTTTGGATAGTTAGTAGAAACTTTTCCTGTAGAGGAAGAAATGGTTGCATTGGAATTGTTTTGTACATTGTCAAGATAGCCATGGTTTGTTTCGTAGATATTATGTATTTTATGTTAATAATTTGATTTTTCTCCAAGTAAATGACAAAATTTTCTCAGAAATTTCCTACACTAGTGAAAGTAACAATGTATGGAAGGAAAAACAGAAGTCCACATCATGCATAGCTGCCAGATCTGTCTGACCTAAAGCACAACTTTGAAACCYGGTCTTTCCTTCCACAAGTCAGTGTTTGTCTATATTTGTCTATATTTTATATTTGTCTATATATTTGTCTATAAAAATAAATTAATTCTTAGCAAATTTTGCAGGAAAGGTAAAACAGTTCTAATGATCATAGATTCATGGTTGCATATCTAAGTAGGGGGAGAGTCCAACAGTTCCCTGCAAATTACTTACTTTTATAAGGATCCTTCAGAGAAGAGATGGCAACACACTCCTCACAAAACCCTCATTGGTTAAGGAGCAGCTCTGTACTTCCCCTGCTTAGATTTACAAATGTAATTTACACATACATTAAACACTCAGTGGTCCCCTTGTACTATAAAGGACATGCTGTTGATTTCAATGGGTGGCTTAGCATTAAAAAGTTAAACTCAGCATGACAGAGGTTCATGGGTCCAATCTTTTATTTTGGAGAACAAAAGAGATACACCCTTTGTCTCTTGTTCACAGCAGTTCCCATCCTTCTGCACAAAAGCCTTTCAGTACTTCAGACTTCACTTCTATTTGAGTCTAAATGCTTTGACATGGGAATAAGGAAATTGCAACAGCATTCATGATGAGACTACAGCTCAAAGACCCATCTTTAAAATGTCATCTCTATGCTTCATTCACCACTGATAAATAATTTCTATGACAACCACTTGTCATTTACATGTAGATCAGGTGGCATTCAGGAAAATGGGCAATCAGTTATTTCCAATATTTGTCTTTAATAGCCTACAAAGTATAATGCATTGAGATCATACAGCAGATTTATTTCTCTGAGAAGGTTCCTGCCTGTGAAACAGCCTTTTAGTGCTCTAGACATAATTAATATTTTGCCCCCTAAAATATATTAAGAATCCTCCTTAGCATGACAGAATAGAAGTCCATAAACCCTTAAACTATGCCTATGAAAGCAACAAACGATTTTGAGTTGGATAACCAGATCTTCACTAAAGCAAGGTTACATAAGAGCACAGAGCTCCAGCATATTTCCCAACACAACTGCCCTTTCATCTGCTTTGACTGGGAGTTGAGTAGGATGGATTCTGAGTCTGGCACTTATGGATTAGCAGAAAAATTCTTTTTCACAAGAGAACTCCCTTAGGGCCCCTTGCTGATTTCCTTTGCTCTAYTTGGAGGTTCAAAGGTCTGGAAAATTGGCTGAAGAACCATGCTTTCCATATTCAAAAAGTTTTYTTGAGGCTACATCTAGAACAGAATCATATTATATAATATTGCCCACTCTAGATCTTGATAAAATCATTAGCTGGATCCAACTAAGCCTAGAAGACTCTAAATCATTAGCTGGATCCAACTAAGCCTAGAAGACTCT
>NW_020455093.1:1175920-1178799 GCF_003342845.1 Nothoprocta perdicaria
AAAAAAGCAGTGTGTATTAAAAAGACAAATTTTTGGTTTAAATATAATTTATGCTAAAGAGTATACTAAAATAATTTTAGTCATATGAAGCATATTTGGGAGCCTGAACTGTATCAAAACAATCCCTATCTCAGAAGCATCATTATGATGATGTTTATCAGAATGTTTATCAGAAGCATCATTTTTAATGCTATTTCTCCACATGCTCATGAATCAGAGCTATTCAAACATTTTGAAAAAAAAATCAAAAAGAGTTCTCAAGATATATATTTCCAAGGTTATTTATCAAGCCACTAAACTGTATAGTTGCAGAGAACCCACTGGATTAAGGTCTATGATGAACTGTAAATATTTTCTTACTCTCTCCTTTCATTTCTACTGACATAATAGATAATAATYGTTTCTTCCAGAACTAGCATAGTGCAATGATCCAATAATTAACCTACCAAAGTCCCCAGACAGTCATTCATGTGATGAACTACCATTATACAGACTAATTAATTATATGGGAGTAGGGCGGAGGAGAGTCAAGACTGCAAAGGCTCCAAGTGAGTCATTACTCTCTACTGGAAAAAAAAAAAAAAAGCCTTTAGTATGTTTTCCTGAGAGAGGTATTCCAGAGAGTGGTCCTCTCCATTTTCTGACATCCACACTTAAAATAATAAGTTCTTCCCTTCTTACATCATTCCAGGGAGGATGCAACCAGAGGAAGGTTATAATTAAGGCTAAGATAGGGTATAGCTCTAAGTTATTCAAATATACATTTAAGTGAGCTTATGTAGGGGACAACTCCAAGGATGGCTGTTCAGTGCCYGGCAGCAAGCAGGATGCCTTGTTAGTAGATAACCARTTTCAAGGCCGACAGTGTACTTGTTCCATCAGCGGACCAAAAACAAAGACAGCTGTCCAGCTGCTGCGCGATCGTGAAGCTGATCGGATAGTAACTGTGGCGCACTTGTTTTTAGGCAACAAATATATTGTATCCGGGACCTTATAGGTAAACTTACAAAGGATTGGATGTCAGCCCCGGAGACAGTGGCAAGACAGGGACAAGAGGAGAGTGTGTCAGATCATGATTGGACTAATGACAAGTCGGGGGCGTGGGCTTACTGTATAAAAATGTGCTGGAATCTGCAATAAACGGAGCATTGACTTAATCTTTATGAGACTGCGTCTTTGGCTCTGGAAGCTCCCTCGCATCATGAGCTTATGTTTTCTATCAGAGCTTTAAGCAAAACATGATTTCAACTGTACCAGTAGCAGTCGTATTTCATATATAATTTCTTCCTCCTGTTCTCCTTGCTGTGAAGAGATAATAAATCTGAATATGAATCTGGATGAGCATTCAGTGTGATGAAGTGAAAGATTATAGTAAAATAGAGTATTGGTTTTTCTTCACAGAATATATGGATGTACTGAAAAAATGAGCAATGACATGTCTATCAAGTTCAGTTAATTAATCTTCCTGCAGATTGGCTGAACTAAATCTGCTGAGTTTTTGTTTGTTTCGTTTTGTTTTATTTCACTGTTGTGCCCATGTGACGGTTTTTTACTTCAGCTCTAAGCTTGAGAAGCCCAACTTTTGATCTGTCCTCAAGTATACTTGAARACACTTTCCATTACTAAAATAAACAGAAAAGTGTGCATTCTTCAACAGTAGTCTTAAAACAGGAAAGAAGACCCTGATTCTGTACCTCAGGTTTAATAATCTTCTGTGTGCTGAGATACCATACATTTCTACAGGATATTTCAAAACTGGAAATACCTAAGCAATATTAATTTGAGGATATTTGTATATCTCCAGTGCACAATGGAAGAAAAAAGTAAAAGTTTTAAATTCCATTTAATCTTTAATGCCTCCCACTTTCTGTGTTATTCACTAAATGCAGGAAAATGTTGTTATTATTATCTTGTCAATATTATGTTTCTTCTCCTTCAATTGTTTTGAATGGTTACATTAAAAATAGATGAAATCATTTGCGTCTTAAGAGTATGTGAGCAAACAATCAAATTCCTCTCTTAGTACCTGTTTTAAGAYACAATTGCTTAACCCAGGGTCATTCAGGTTGTGCAATATTCTGAACAATTAAGCATTTCCATCCTTATGGAAAGAGAATGAAGCTCTATTTAAAATTCTGATGCTACGTCAATCGTAGATACTCGTCCAGCTGAGACTCCAATTCTGACAAGACTTCTCCCTTGGCAAGTGAAGGTAATGCTATAAGCTTACAATCTACTGTATTTGTTTTACTCCAGAGCACATCRTATTTCTTTAACAACTTCTTGTTGACTCTGTGTGAGAGAATTGCTTGAGAAAGGGGGAATTAGAAAAAAGCTAGGACCTAACAGAARTTATGGCATTACAGAGGCTTGCTTAAAGTGAGAGACAGTTAACGCTACCAGCATGGTTTGTACATACAGAATCTACTTCTCCATGATTCCCTAGGCAACACAATCTGACCATCTAGCACACACTTAATAAGAGTAAACAGAGAGTGGAGCAGAATGGAGACACCACAGCCAAACTCAGCTGGCTTCTCTGCAGAGGTGACAACCTGGTTGTACCATGCAGCYGATCAGCCACATAGTATGACAATATGTCTGGTGCTGAGCCAACAATGGTGGCAGATYAGTCCCTTTGGATGGACTTTGCTCAAATTTCTCCTCATTCTAATCTCATCATAATACCAATACACAACCCCATCCTGGAAGTTACCCACTTCCAGGGAACAACCACTGCTCTCTAGATTCTCAATTTGGGAATTTGGGAGACTATTTAAACCAATAGATAATGAAAGTATGACTAGAATCACTTAAGCTCCACCTAAATGTAAAAGACAATATATAAAAGATGAACTAAGGAAGGATATAGTAGGAAG
>NW_020455093.1:1178869-1216801 GCF_003342845.1 Nothoprocta perdicaria
AAGGAAGGAAGGAAGGAAGGAAGGAAGGAAGGAAGGAAGGAAGGAAGGAAGGAAGGAAGGAAGGAAGGAAGGAAGGAAGGAAGGAAGGAAGGAAGAGAGGGCAGTCTCCATTGGAACTTCTGGATCGGTCAACAGGTTGAACCCCTATCCTCCCCTTAGGTCAGGACACCGCCTGAAGAGACTCCTCAAAGTCAATGGTCCTCTCCCATCTTCTRTGGTGAGTGATGATTGCACATTTGTACACTAGGCACTAGGTAAGAACCCCACACTGTAGTAAGAGAATTTCCTGTACTGACATCTGAAACCTGTTATTGAAATGTTGTATTTGAATAAATTGTGSTATTTCTGAACGCAACTACTTGTCTTGAAGGTGATAGGAGCTACAATTAACAGGCTGTTTGTGAAGCTGATATTGCCAGAGTCAGGCCTATAGCTACCACAGTATTAGGTATCCCTATTAAGGGATGAGTCTGGCCACCTCCAGTCCCTCTAACCTTTGAGGATTGCCTGGAATGCAAAGGGATTCATTTCTTACCAAATTTCTGCCCTTGCACCCCCCATCAAACTGTAACAGTCTGTGACAATTTTAGAAATGATGCAAACACTGATCTTTGAAGAAAAGCTCATTTATGTCACTGCCTCTCAGTTCTGTCTCTGGAGTACAGGAATCTTTCATACTGGCACATTTGGGCTTATTGAAAGCTATCCAGAGATGGCAACTGTCAGGGCCCAGAGGACACAGCTTCTAGGATCTTAGGAAGGAAGGTCAGGACACTGGCCTTCTAGGTGCACCAAGGCCAGCTTGCTGATAAAGAGAGCTATAGAAGAAGCCTTGGCAGGCTTGGAGCTACTTGAGAAAAACCTAGAAGAACCTCAGCGAACCCATTTTCCAAGAAACTCTGCCAAGTGGTGATCATGAGACTCTTGGTTGACCTTGGTCATCACTGTACCCTTTTCTGTGATCATACCTCAGCTATGATACTGGTATGTATGCTCTAGGTATGCCTCTGTGAACAGAGCATGTCTCTACATCTTTCTGTTCACAAGACCTGCTGGCAAGCAGCTCCACGGAGAGSGACCTGGGAGTCCTGGTTGACACCAAGTTAACCATGAGTCAGCAGTGTGCCCTCGTGGCCAAGAAGGCCAATGGGATCCTGGMCTGCATCAGGAGGAGTGTTGCYAGCAGGTCAAGGGAGGTGATTCTGYSCCTCTCCTCAGCTCTGTTGTGGCCRCACCTGGAGTACTGTGTGCAGYTCTGGGCTCCCCAGTATAAGAGGGATGTGGAGCTCCTAGAGAGGGTACAGTGGAGAGCAACTAAGATGATTAAGGGAATGGAACATCTCTCTTATGAGGAGAGACTGAGTGAGTTGGGCCTGTTTTCTCTGGAGAAGAGAAGGCTGAGAGGGGATATGATTAACACGTGTAAGTTCAGGAAGGGAGAATGTGAGGAAGAAGGGGCCAAGCTCTTCTCATTGGTGGCCAGTGACAGGACAAGGGGAAATGGGAATAAGTTGAAACACAGGAAGTTCCGTCTCCAGGTGAGGAGGAATTTCTTTACTGTGAGGGTGACAGAGCAGTGGAACAGGCTGCCCAGGGAGGTTGTGGAGTCTCCTTCTCTGGAGGTCTTCAAAACCCGCCTGRATGACGCCCTGTGCCACATGCTCTAGGTKTGCCTGCTTGAGCAGGAAGGTTGGACTAGATGATCTCTAGAGGTCTCTTCCAACCTTGAATATTCTGTGATTCTGTGAAGACATTTAGGCGAGTGTTTAGCAGAAGGTTTGTTTTTCTCAGTCTGAGCTTAACATTCTATTGTCAAATCTCTTAGCCATTGCTATATTTGCTACTCTGTTCCTGGAAATCCCACTGGAGCAAAAGTCAGAGGTGCAAGCACTGGCATAATTTAGCAGTCTGGATAATGTCCTTATTGGAGATAGAGAACATTTGATCAGCCAGCCAGGTTTCTACAGCAGATCCTATTTCATTAACTTTTGACTCTGGTATGTGCTGTTATTATTTCTTAATGTAAGCTTATTATTTGTTAATAAGCATGTCACATTTGAAAAATAATTTTCTTCATATAAAGTGTTGTGAAATGTAAGGGTAAGACAAGTGAAGAGTGTCAAAACATGACCCAGAAATAGTAATTCCAATAAGGTTTACATCATTATGCATCTCTTTTATGCTTTCCAGAATTATTTCTACCTAATTGATAATGTAGATTATTGACATATGCAAACATCAGAACCTCACATATTTCAATCTCTTAACAGAAAAAGAAGCATTAAATAGAATATTTGATTTCACCATATGCTYTATCACTCCCACTGTCACAGCTCGAATTGATCTGAGCAGTAAAAAATAAGAAAATACTAAAATTTTCAAATGTAATTTTACAATAACTTTTTAGAGATTGTTATTTTGTCAAATAAATTTATATTCTTCAGTAAATAGTGCAAGCAATTGTAATCATGAAGTCATCAAATACTGAATTTTTTTTCAGTTCAGAGTAATCTTAGATACCAATTTAGACAGTAATGGAAAGTTGACATATATAATTGTAAAAAAAAAAAAGTGTGGATTTAATCCTAAAATAGTGGAGAATATGCCATTTATTAATCCTTGCAAATTAAAAATAAATTGTAAAGCTTTTTCTGGTTATTTCTGTTCTAGTAAAATTCATGCTTAAATGAACTTGGTGAAAAAAATATATCTCTTCAAAAGAYATATTAGACACAAAAGACCTCATTAGAAATTGTTTAATAATAAACAGTACTTAACAGTTCAAGATAGATAGTATATATTCTCTGGAAGAAGAGAAAAATATCTGATACAATTACTCCACACATAATTTACTCTATGCTGAAGGAAAAAATAAATATTAGAGTGAATGTGCAGCTGTTGGTATGTCTTAAGACCTATCATCCCCAAAACCAGAAGCAGCATTTTTTTTTTGCTCATTTGCTCATTTTATTAAATCAGCAAACTGTTGACCCAGATCMTAGAATGAAGTATCATTTTACTTTGTTTATCTCTGACTTTGTTTACAGAATTGAGCTGGCTGGTAATTGCAGAAACAGTACTACAGTGCAGTAGTAGAGTAGTAGARTGCAGTAACACAGAAGCTTGAAATCATCATATGCTAAAATGTTGAGTTGAGCAGTTTTTTATAAATTTCAATATTTCCAGATGTGGTCATAAGGATAATACTCTGTGGAAAGTACACATAATTATTAAGGGAGCTACATGACTACAGGTGGCTGTAGTTACCAGCTGCMAGCCATTATTAGCTCTAACACTGACTGGACTGCTCTGTCAAATTTGGAATAAGATTGTAATATCTCTGTTTACCAATGTAGATTTACATTCAAATCTAACATTATTGATCTTGGAGGAAAAAAAACAAAGAAAAAAAAAAGAAAAGGATTTTTTGTCAATTTGTCAGTGGGACATCACAAAATTTTTATTTTTGTCACCACAGAAACAGGTTGTACCTATAAATTATTTAAAAAGGAAACAGATCTGCTATCTGGAGTTTGAGGGCTAAACAGAACACTACCGATCTGATCTAACATGATACTCAAGTTGAATAGATATATTTTGAATTTCTGAGGTACTTTTGAAGAACATTTTACATATTCTGCAGTCTTCAGTCCTTCTCTGCTATCCAGAACATAYTGTGTTATGTTATGTTCTCTTCTAACAGACGAGGATGGTAGGTCCCTCCCTAACAAGGTTGAATGCATTAAAGTCTCCTACTTTGTAACAATAAATGTGAAAAATAGAGAGAACTACAGCACGTGACAAGTAATACAATTGAAAGTGTCAATATCAGCAGTTATGTCTCTGAAATTCCACAAGCAACAGAAGCAGTTAAGCAAAGGCTGTTGCCTTTAAAGTACTTGCTAATTATTTAAAATAGACCATTCTCATGAAATTCTGGGTATAAGTAAATATTTATAGAGCTTCATTTATTTATTTTTCCCCRGTATATATCCTTATGGCTACCTCTGGAGTTTAAATAGATTTTAAAATTTACCCTGATAGAAAGTTCTTTACAACTTTTGAGTTGTAAAGGAGACCTGACCTGAAGGAGACTGAATAGTCAAGGAATAAATGCCAGACCTGGCACCAAGCAGAATAAATTAGAGAAACTCTGCTTTTTCAGATGGGAGGGATGTCAAAAGAAGTCATTTATTACTATGTCAGCCATTGAATCTGTGTTTCCTTTGTATATTTATACTTGCTCTGATGCAAATAATGTTATTAAATGTGAGTTAAAAGAGATTATCTCTAATTAAGTATAATTTGGACTGCAATCCACATATTGTCAGGCCAAAAGGCTTTTTTTTTTTTTTTTTGTTATTTTCTCTAAAATATGAGAGTGAAAATATGACAGAATTCCTACAGATTTAGTGTGGACAGGACCAGGCTTTGGACTCTGGGCTACAAAGATGTGGAATGGAAAAGTCTATGCATTTTTACCACACTTTAGGCAGTTTTAAGAGTTTCTTAGGACAATAGTCTTTTTTCAAAGCAAAACTCTCATTGACTGAAAAAAAAAAAACCAGTTTCAAAAATTAAGGTAACCAGGATACAAGTCACTCATAATGTGTTTTTGTCTTCATTAAGTACATTTCTTTTTCCTTCTCTGGAGGAGTAAAGAGAAAAGTATGAGTTGCAAAGACAGAATAGAAAAAAACTAAGGATTTTCCTTTCAACTATATTTCTCTCTGTCTCTTTCTCACACACATACTCACAAAAAATCTCTTTTTCCTCTCCATGAAGCTGGAAAAAATTAGCAGTTCAGTACAGTTACAGACAGAAGAAGGCAAGTATTTATTTTTTGTTCTTCTAGAAGTTTATTCTTTGTATTTTGAGGGTGCAGTCCTTTGACTCATAACATTTATATTCATCCCCTAGAATAAAAGTTATGAAAATTGTTTTCAAAGTAAATTCTCAAACAAGGAAGCATAACAAAAGAGACATACATATAGCACTTCATGAATCAGGGTATAATCACAGGTTTCCTCCTCCAAGGTACTGAGAATTTCCTTTCATGATCAGAGACCTTGCCAATTCCATCTGGGATCTGAGATCCTTTGCAAGGTGTCAAGGGCCTTGAGAACAACACTGGATTAAGCTTCCAAAGCTCTACCTATAGCCTTTTTAAATTGTAGATATGCAATCAGTTTTCACAATGGCTGTTGTGTGATGATTAGGAGTCATATTACACATAGTATTGAAGAAAGCTGAAGGGCCAAAGTGAATAGTAACTGGAAAGCATAAAGTTAAAAAGAAGAAAATGTTTTATGTTGTCAGAAGTGATATCTGAATGAAAAAAAAGCTGTATTTAGCATGGCAAAGGGCAACTGAATCATGTCAAAGGTATGTTTGTCAGGCATATGACAAGTTTTTTTTAATAAAATAACTATTTTGAAAAGAAGAAGAAGAAAAATGAATAATATGCTTCTTATATTTTATGTGCTCTGTTTAATCTATGTTACTTTAAGGGCCTTAAACAGGTATATATGATATTGTTTCTAGCTTAAAATTTTAATAATTTAAATCTTTATTAGCAAAGAATCATGGCAAGAGATTTTACAATTTATATATGAAAAGACATAGAAATAATTCTATATATTTGAATGCCATTTCTGATTTCTTGAATAATTTTAGGTAAAATACCTAAACTTCTGTCTTGTAGCACCTGAAGATTTTTTTGGTTGGTTGKTTGGTTGGTTTTGACCTAGCCTTATCCCCTCAGAGATAAAGCATGAGAGGTTACTTTTGAAAACTTAGTCTTCAAACTTTACTGGACTTCTACATAGTGACTGGCACCATTTTGCTCAGGATAACTGTCATTCCTTCAGATTATCATTCTTTCAGATAATTTCAGTAATTAACATTAGAATGGACATCCAGGAAGAGATTACTATTCTGTGTAATCATGAGAATTTAATAGTAAGCCATTTCATGCAAGTGACAGAGAACAAAGGCATGTTAAACCTAGTTCTGTAGGTGTAAACTGGCTTATAACRTCATTTATAATGCTTAGTGCAATGTAAGTAATTAATATAGGTTTAGGGATTATATATTACTTTACTATTGGTTAATAGAGTAAAATTATTAATGTCAAAAGAAAAATTCTATATGAATCCATGCTTTCTCTGCATCTTGAAGATGCAGTTTTGACCTCCCAATTCAAAGGAATKTAAATAAACACAGGAAGGTCCAGAGAGGGGTTATAAAGATAAGAAATATGAAATGGTTTCTTTAAGAGAAAAAAATGAATAAGCCAGGACTTCAGTTTAAGGAAAATACAAGTATGAAAGAAATTATGTTATATGTGACATAAAAAGGRTGCATAGAAGCCAGATGTTATTTTTTTTCTTTAAATAAAAGGAAAACAAAGGAGCATGAAGTTTAGTTAAATTAAACCATTTTTAAAGGAAGTTGAAGGAAGTGATTTTTCCACATGCAGTAAAACTATGGGACTTCTTGCCACAAAATGTTGTGGATGTTCACAGACAAGAAAAGGCAGAATAGATTCACGGAAAAGAAAATCCCTGAAAGTTTGTTAGAATTTCACACATGGTCAAGGAAGGTCTGTATGCAAACAGCTGAAAGGTATGAATATGTTGGGGGAAACATCAGACACCTGCAATGTTCTTAACTTCTCCTGTGTCTTTAGGAATAGGATAAATTTTTCGCTGTACTCACTTCAACAGCTGTCACGACTACGTGTTCATAAAAGCTCTCAACTGTGCTGTCATTACCTGATACAATAATATTTGAATGTGGTTTGTCTTTATTTGCTAGGAATGAGCTCCTTATCCAAAGTTTTTTGCTTTTTCATGAAGATTTGCCATTGCTCCTATTTCAGGCCACTCATAACTCCTGAATCATACAATACAACCAAATCTCTCATTTCCACTGAAAATTTACTGTATTTATTCCATTTGGGAATAAATGTGGCAAAAGAGCAGTTACAGTGTCACCAGGCTTATGCTAGTATGTCCCACATTTCATCCTCCAGGTGAAATGTCACTCTCTATTGCCCCCTTAGCTTGGGGATGCAGCAGAATTTAGGAAACAAGTCACTGTCTTACAGTGGCTTTTTCCAATACCTCACTAACAACTTGCCTGAAGCAGCTTGTTGAGAGGGCTCATTTTCATCTTGTGATTTCTATCTGCCTTCTAGCTTTCACAGATATCACTTACGAGGCTTGGCACTGTGCAAATTGGCTGTTTTGGAGATGCCGCTTCCTATGACTGATAGTCGGGAATCATGGCTTCAAGGATTGTAGAGGCACAGAATGAGAGAAGGAGATGGAGCTATGAATGCTGCACAAAATTGCTGTGGTAACCTTATTTATTACCTTATTCATTTGTTTATTAGTCATAATAAACAAAACCAGTCCTCATCTTTAGGCTGTACATTGAAAAAGCAGACATGACAGAGAAAGTGAACATGAGGGGTGGATCTTTCATTTCTTTTATTCTGTATAAAACATCAAGTCATTATAAAATGAAATCTCTTCACCCTTGAGGTTTGGCCATCATGATAGGCTGAAAAATTCTAGAATTGCAGTGTACAATGAAAGTCAAGAAACCGTGTGTCTGAGAATAAGGAAGAATGTGTTCCTAAATCAAAACCCCCTTATGGTGAACGCCTTATTCATGATTCTTCTATTATAAATAAATTACTTGAGTAATTTAGCAAAGGATTAAAAACTGTTTCTGAAAAAGACGTTCCCAACAGGCTTCAACAAAATCACATCTGAAATGCCACATAAAGGCCAGTAGGTGACAAAGATAGCAGTGTTACAAACTAGCAAACTTCCCTGTCCCTAGTGAGATGTTTTACATAGTAAAGAAGCTGGTAAGTATGGACTGGCTTCAACTTTTAAAACACTGATATATTACATTCTAGTAGTATAATTTGTCAGTATCAAAGCAATGGATCACACCAATAAAGTCAATATCTAGGATAAAAGCTTCTGTTAAAAGCTATCTATAAAAAAGCCATCTATAAAAACAGGAAAAAATCTCCCTTTATCACCCAACTGTRCATCAACTCCTGTAGCTAATTTACACCTATCGCCAAAGGGCTGCCTGTARATGCTGGGTCCCTGAGTTCTTTTACTACCATGAAGAATTTTAATCTACCTCTTGTCTTTTGCATAGCATTCTGTTCTGCAAAGTTTGTGACCTGTCCATCTCCCTTTCCTTGTTTCTRTTGAGAATATAAATATTGAAATGAAATCATTCACTCTCTTTACTTTTCACTACTTATTTTATTTCCTCCAGCTATTATTATGACACCTGAGTCATAGCAGTCTACCATGTGGCCTGCCATTCAGACACACTGACACAGTTTTTGTCAGTTAAATTTGACCTGACTTCAGTTTTCTTAATATTTCTTACTCTTCTATAACTTGATTTATTGTTCCCTATAACTTTTGTTATTAATACATTGTTCAAAATTGTAATACAATTTTGACACTTATGCATAGCCTCCTAAACTTTATATTTTTATATCCTGTTGCATATGTCAGTTTAAATAGAATATGTATTTCATACAGTCTTGTCTTGATGTTACCTGGGGTAATATGGTTAACTCATATTGTTCCTTCTGCACCCAATACAGACCCTTCCTAGTCAGGTGCATATGTTTGAGTCAGCAGCATATTCCAGAACATATATCGACGTATCCATCTGTCATCTTGAATCTCATCACGATCAAGAAACATAGATAAGTTTCTGTCTAAATTACTTAATTAGCTGAGCTATTATGAGAGGAATTTGATGCATAGTTGGAAGAGCACATGAGGCTCAGGCACTTACTGGCTACTTTCCTTGTAAATTATATTTTAGATCACCAGTGTGGAAAATATCATTTCACACTTGATGTGTTACTTTGGGAAAAAATACATTAAGATTCACATTTCTTTCCCAACTTCTTTTTCATTATCCAGGGCTCATCTGACATGTTACCGTAAGTGTGGTATGTACCACACTACTTCACAGATGTGTTAAAAGGTACAGGTWCCTTACCTATTTACCTATTCACCTGAACTGTCATGTTGTGATTTACTTTGAGCACTGGCTTGCCGACAGTATCCAACTCCTTAATCTTTTAGTACTTTATTATTTCTTTATCTCATTTTTGGAACATTAGTTATAAGATTAGCTCATCATGAAACAGAGATGTGGGTGGTAGGCAACATAAGGGCAAGTTTTCCTTTGATGTGAAGAACTTCTTATGAGATGAAGGCTTCAAAAGGGATCCCCATAAATAAAACATGCAATGAAGCTTTCAAAGAAGAAAACCCTTTTGTGAGAGGAAACCTAATAAGAATTATTCCTCTCTCTGAGGTGTGGAATTGCCACTCCCTTGTGTAAAATGAATTAATCTGACAAGACCTGACTGTAGACTAAAATGTTCTCCAGCTACAGACCTGAGAACAGTAAAAGTGAAGCACTTCCATTTCTGCTGGGAAATTCTGACAGCTGTCAGAAGCCCTGTATTCATTCCCAAGTGACATTGTCACTCCTTCTGCTTATTGCTTTACATGACATGCAAATGTTACAAGCTTTACAAAAAGTGAGACAAGATAAGACCTRTCACCGAAACCTTATGACATTGGCTTTGTGGAGTTCATACTCAAAATTTAAATGTAGAAGTAAATCTATCTAATCAAGTATAGATTAATCAAGATATTAATCAAAGTAATTTGGATGCATCTGTGTAATCTGCAAATGCTATTTCTCAGTTCTGTTAAGCAAACTGTTTGTCACATATCAAGTGTAAAATAYCATAGCCTATTATAAAAGAACCAGCCTACTAGTGTGACTAACTTAGAAGTGTTTGAAATGGTCTAAATTCAAGCACTGTTAAGAGAACAACCTGCTTGAACTTTGGCAAAGTTAATTACTCAGTTAAAAGAAATGTAAATATTTCCATAGTGGAGGGAATAAACATTTGTATTAACCAAAAAAAAAAAAAAAAAAAAAAAAAAAAAAGAGAGAGAGAGAGACAGGTCATTCTAGGGGTCTGAATGMCAGAAATTTGTCCAAAACTGATTTTGCCTATAGGAAACTCTTGCCGTGAATGTAAAAATGTCAAAATAGACATGAAATGAAAAGGTTTTTTTATTATTCATTCTTCCTGGTCTTGATTTATAAAGCATGTTCATGTTCTTTGCACTTTGTGATCCACTTCCCAGTAGAAATATAAAAAGTAATCTGTCACAAGCAAATAMTGATCACAAAAGGCATTTTAATGGGTTTGGAATAAACATATACATGTAAACATATATGTATAAAATCAACATATGATAGATTTCATAATAAATAAATCTATATATAATATATTATCTAAATATAATAGATAAATCTATAATATTATAGTACTTAATATTTAAAAACTTATTAACAAAGATATTATGTACATATGTAATCTATTAACAAAGAAGACAAAAGTTAGTGAAACTATTGGAAACAATAGAGATTGCTAAATGAATAAGGAAGTTGCTTACCTTTTTCCATTTCTGCTTGAGGCCAAAAGTAACATTTATAAGTCCGCAGTATTTTTGAGCTTGATAGGTATTATACTGCTAGGTGTTATACTGCTATCTCTGTTTAGAAAACAAACAAACAAACAAACACTAATAGGCTTCAGGAGCCTATTATACAGGGTTAATATAATATTAAATAATTCTTAACTTGAAAATTGACTTTATATTGTTAGTTGTAAAAGTACGTATTGCATTTTCGGAATAGAATATGCATTGTATTCTATACAATTGTATATTGTACATTAGAAGTATGTTTCATTCAGTAAAAAAAAAGGGGAAAACCATTCCTGCAGGGAATATAAAGCCACGCTAAATTAGGGTCTGTGTAGGGTTGAACACTACCAAGTTTTAAGTAGATTTTTTAGTGACAAGTAACCAAAAAAAAAAAAAAAAAAAAGTCTGACATCCCCAATCAGAGTAAATGAAATGATCTAAAGTTCTATCTCATCAGATAAAATCAAAAGTACTACAGTTAGTGGATGAAACTGAAAGATTAAATAAAAAATGGTTCATTCATCTCTCCCTCATGAAGGACTCAGTGGGTAGTGGATAGATAAATGAGGGAAAATGCATCATTAATCCTGAAAGGCTAACTGAGGCTTGAGAATATTAAAGGAAGTCACGCCTGGAGAAAAACTCTTCAAAATATAATGCATTATTTTCATTCAAGTTGTTACCAAGAATAAAATCTTAGCTCTAGAGAAAAAAAATGAATAACAGAAAGAAACAGTGATTTGGAGATTACTTCATGAGAGCATATACTATTTAGTGCAAATCTCAATTTTCTTTTAAAATGCTAAAATAAGATTGTTTGATAGAAGTGCTGAACATCTAAATTATTTTTGTTACAAAACTTCCATATTAAAACTTCATTTTTAGAGTCAGTTATGATCAAGTAATAATGCCCTTTGTATTATATAGTATTGTAAATTTTCAGCACAAAATGCTCTAAAATCATTTACATTGTTAAAATAGATTATCTTGTTTGCCATGCTGCCACATCTACGAGCACAGGAATTTCATTGCCCACGCTTTTCAATTGATAATGCTAAGAGATTAAGGAAGAATGTCATCAGTGTCAAGAGATTATCACACTTAAGTAGAAGCATATAAGTATTAGTTTTCATTAAAAAAAAAAAAAAAAAAAAAGATTTGGGAGGCAATAGGAGACAATTCTGTTTTTCCCTTCCACCCCCTGCTTTTCTGGAAAAGAAGAAAAGGGATTGATTTATTTTTATTTAGGCTTTTGACCATTCATATATGCTTTAGAGACTATAAGTTCCCTAAAAAAGCTTTAGGAAAAAACAACTTAATTCCTAGTCAAAGTTCAAGAATTCTAAAAAGCGTACCTTTAGATCTGGCTCAATGAAAACTCTGGAAATCAATAGACATTATCCTGCTGTCTTCTCTGGACCATAGGTCAAGTCCTCATGGGGTAACTATGATAAGCTCTCATGTATAAAGCATTTTGGAGTAGAACAAAGTTTTTCAGAGTTTTTATGAATAATCCAAGCAGAGTTTAGAGGTACTTGATCTAATAAAAAGACTTTCTCCTTTGTAATGGCTGAGATCAGAGAGGAGACTGAGGGAGCTAGGATAGCATGGCCTGGAAAAGAGAGATCTTGAATGGCATCTAGCAGAAATCTTCCAAAGCCACAGAAGAAGTTGCCAAAAAGATGGGAATAATTTTTTTTGTTTGTTTGTTTTTTGTTTTTTTCCTTGAGATGCAAGGCAGGTAAATGAGAAACAATTGTCATAAACTGAAGCAGAGGATGATTCACTAAGAGAGTAGTCAAGTACTGGAACAACTTGATTGACAGGTGGTAAAATCAGTCTTTAGGGATTTTCAAGATCCAAGTGAATAAAGCCTTGAGAAACTCTTCTGAATTCAAGGTTTAGAATAGAATACTTGTCCTAGTGAAAATTTACATCTGAAAGAAACAACTATTTCAGTTTTCATTCTGCTTTGATCTCCTTTCCAACTTCACTGACTCCATGTCTATATATAGCAACTCTAACCATAGAACTTAGGTGAAATTTGTTTACACTTTTTTTTAATAACTAATTCTGTAATTTTAATGGTGATTTTAATAGCAATGTAAAATAATAATAATAATAATAATAATAATAATAATAATAATAATAATAATAATAATAAAAGATTTTCTCAGTTAAGTTTTCTCACTGTTTGCTGTCCAGAACCGTAGAGAAAAACTCAAAACAGAAAAATGGTCCTATGAAGTTGTTTGCTGTTTCTTAATCAAATTGCCCAGAATTTTGTCTATAAAATAAAGATTGTTAAACACAAAATGATTTTAAAGATTTAGTGAATAGACTGAGAAACCAAATCTTGAATTTTCACTTCTGGGGTTAATATTCAACAGATTATTGATGCTTCCAGCATCAGAACACGGTAGGAGAAAAGAAGCATAAGAAACATAACAAGTAAACAGCCACACAATCCATATTGTCACAAATTTTACCTTCTCCAAAGAGAAATAACCAACGAACAGCTGCTTGTGTAGTCACTTGCCTTTTCACTTTTACTTTCTGAAGATGTAGTTTCTMAAATTTCAAGCTATAATTTTCCATTTTGCATGTTTGTTAAATATAAAATMTTCTCCTATGTAATTCAATAAATTAAAATCCTTTTTGAAAGAAAGAGAGAAWCCCTGCATATCTTAATTCATATGTTCTCTAGTTGTTGCCTCATATTAGAATTCAGGCAAAATTTATGACAATTTTACATTGGTAAAAGTTTTTATCAATAAAATTTAAAATTGATCAGGGCTTTTATTACAAATTTAAGAGTAAGAATCAGTTCTTTTGAGCTGTCACTTTTGAAAGTCRCTACTGGTTATTCTTGTTGTAGGTAGATAGTTATTGTAGACTCAAAAGGAAAGATGGTGCTGGCCATGTGAGACTGTCTTGTGCCATAAGCTAAAAAATCTGTTACTCTGGTGTGATGAGCTAACTAGGACAGAACTGATTCATTAAATTAATAAAGAAAATAATAAATTAAAAAGAAAATAACTAAAATGAATTACTTGTTCATTTATGCTAGAAATGCAGATGAAAGGATTGACTAGAGATTATCTCCTTTAATACATCTGGATACATTTATTACATTACATATTGATATGTCTATTGACACAGTTGAAGGCCATACATCATAAGTTGCAATTCTCTATAATTAATTCCCCTAGTGCCAGTAGAAGTAATTATGGAAAGAGGAGTAAATCCATAAGGGTAAAGGTGTCAGAATCTGTCTCCTGCCTATGACAAATATTAGAAAATATATTTTTTAAAAGACATAGACCCCAGTTCTCAGCACTATGAAATGTTAAGAACCATCAATAGCTAGTATATTTCTAACATTTTATTCCAAGAATGAAATACAGCGTATGAAAGTCAAAGAATGAAATTTAAAAACCCTCTCAAAGGTCATTTTAGTGTATAAATCAGTCAAAAAAGAAGAAAAAAAGATTTTCTATTTATTTGTTTATTTAGAAAAGAAAATCTCATTATTTTCTGTCTCTTAGCACAAACTTAATTATTTTTACTTGCTTAGATATGTATAAGTCCATTTATAGCCAGCAGTTTATTAAATCTTTAATAAATAACATTATAGCTTAACTCTATAAACTAAAATCAATACAATACTGCAAAGAAAACGTCATCTCTGACCTTTCTGTTTCATATAATTTTTATTAAACTCAGATAACTCAGTAGCTCTTCATTCAAAGTTTGAAAATCATCTTCTAAAATAAACAGTTGCAACTTTCTGCTGGAGTAAAAATTGCTTCTACAGAAAATAATGTTGTTACCCTGCTTCCTCATCTTCTTAAAAGGTAGTAAAACCAAGCACATTCAACTATTAATAAACATTTTTTTTWAAATGTATAGCTGATTTAATTCTGTATATATGTTAATCTCTATTCAGCATTTATCTAATATGCATGGCTGGACTCTTATGTTGAATATTTACACATTGAAGGAATAGCCCTAAAACAACCAGTCTTATGATTCTTGGAGATCTTTGTTACTGTACTAATATTCTATTTAAACAAAATATATTTCTAGGCCTTCCAAATCATTTCTGTTGTGACAGAAAAAAAAGTTCAGAACTGTAGCAAATATAGCACTTTTCTAAGGACAAAAAATAATTAAGTACAATCTTACATCCTATGGAACCACTTCCCATATAAATGATTTTACAAAGTCAGCATTCATGTATGGTAGGGACTTCAAGAGGAGACTTCTAGAATCTCTTTTAGAGGTGAAATAACAGCCAAATAAAACATTTCAAGTTTTCTCCTTAYAGAGAAAAACACAGCTTTATAGTACTAAAAAGTGCTATAGGCTGTTTGAAATTCATATCACACACTCCTTGATAATGAACATTTCTGTGATACCAAAAGACAGAAAATTGCAGGATTGACCATTATAAATCTGAAAAGAAAAAAGAAAAAAAGCACCAATTCATATTCGAATATTTTTATGTCAGCAAACTTACTGTGTGTATGTCAGGCAGAGGTCTCTGAGTGACAGCTGCTAAAAAAGAAATCTTTGTTCTGTGAGAACATCTTGTGAATAAGGAAATGTTAATGGGTGTGATGCTCTTCACGGGTAACATTTTTTTCTGAAAATTAAATGAATTTTAGGAGAATATTCTATAAATATTCTATTACGTAGTATTAGGACTGTATAAACACAAAAATGAGAAATAAAAGGGCAGTTTACCCTCAGGGTTGTAGATGAAACGTACACAGAGTTAACTGTGTCTGAATTTTCTCCTTTGAATTAGCTTACTTACTTACTTACATTTACCCAATTTCTATATAACAAGCTACAGGATCACTCTATTTGCTAAAATGAAGGAGGAAAATCTAAGATTTATAGACATATAAGACTATAAAAATATTTTCATTATTTTGTTTTGTTTGTTGAAATGCAATGAAAGTGTAGTTTTCTTCTCTGAAGTGACTTTTGATAGTGATTCCATAACTTGTATCTGATGGCATGGACTGCAAATAGCTATAAAAGAAGACAGGGCCTGTGAGCAATAGCCAGCTATGGTTACTGAATCTTTTTCTACCTTAAGGTTTGTGCTACCTGTGATTTCTATTTAGATCAATGTTAAAATTCCTCTTGGATTTCAGACATGATTTTGGGGCATAATTTCATACAAAGGCTGCTAAAAGTGTGAATAATATATATCTATTACTTTAACTCCAGAGRCCACATTTGAGACACATAAATAGTTTTTTTTTTTCTTTTCTTTTTTTTTTTCTCGCTCTCTGTCTTTTTTTTTCCCTAGACATATATTCAGTGAGTATATTTTAAGACCAGTCGAATGTTAGCATGCTCAGTATATTTTTGCAGATTTAATGAAAGCTTCAGTTCTCATGTCCTAAATCTTTATTTTACACAGTTTTAGGAGCTTTATAGCCTAGAGTTTTTTTGTTGTTCAGTAGAGGCCTTAAGGTAGTTGGCAACTTCACAGTGATTTTAATGAACTTTGGGTCAAYGTTACCAAATTCTGGGAAGACAGAAAATTCCTGGATGACACACAGTAATTTGATTCAGGTTTTAAAACTAGACATAGAAAGAAGYTAAGGCCAAAAAAAACCCACAAATCCACTTTTGTAATCATTTGCTTGTATGTGTACAAATCATTTATTTGTAATCACATGGGAAACACCTAATTGAAAATGTGAAAAAGATTACCAAACAGATTGTGGAACAGATATGGATAATGGATCACAGAGAGGAAGAAAATTGGTATGGAGTTAAGAAAGTTGAAGGTAATACTTCTGTAAGTTACTTTGACAGTTATTGGCATCTAGATAGCTCGTATGAAGCTTTATACTTTGTATAAGATTTAAAACTGCTGTTCTCTCCTGTCTTCCTTCTTCATCTCCCATCCTCTCTGCTCCTTGTCTGGGACTTGAAGTCCACTATGCATCCTAGAGTATACTGTGCAAATGGTCCAGGTACACCTGGATGAGAAAATTTAGAAGCTTCTGCCTCTTAAGGCATCTAATAGGCACCACACAGGTGAGTGTGGGACTCCAGGAAGMGAAGCCCACAGGAGGTTTGCTCTGCGGTGCTCTCAGCATCCAGGGGATACCATACTGGAGAGATGGCTCACAAGGGGTAAGAGCAGCTGTGTACAATGCATTTATTTGCTTGAGAATACCAGGAAAATTTTCCTGGAAGGATGGCCCTCAAGGAAAGACTGAGAGCAGTTGTTGAACCATGCACAAGTGATTGTACTGTAGAGCTTTGGTAGATATATGACTTCAGCTCTGTAATACTTCTAGCTTTGCTGTGCTGTTAGTTTTGTTATAACCTCTTAGATCTAATAAAATCTCACACTTGACAGGTCACATTTGACAAAGGGTGATCTTTCAAATTCACTACAACTAACCCTAAAATTCAAYGTAATCATTACTTAACCCTAATTCAGAAGGGATGATGACTGGACACCTTAGAGCATCCTGCACCTGAATCTTGGTCAATTCCTTATGACATTACATATGGAGTTCAGGATTCTGAGAAAAGGAAACAAGGCAAATAGCAAAATCAMACTTATAAATTTTAGAAGAGCAGACTTCGGCATGTGCCAGATTCTGCTTGGAATAATCCTATGGCAGTGTAGTCCTGGAGAGAAGAAGGATCCAGATGAGTTAGTTGTTTTTTCAAAGATAACCTCTTCCAAGATTACAAAAAAMCCATCTTCATGTTCATAAAATAAAGAAAGGTGGCAGGAGGCATATTTGGATGAATCAGGAGTTCCTGACTAAACTCAGGCACAAAAAGGATATATAGATGAATAGGAAACAGGATCAGGTCACTTGTGAGGAACACAGGGACACTGTCTGGGCTGATGAGGATGAGACTGGGGAAGTCAGAGCCCATTTGGAGTTGAAACTGTTGAGGGCCATTAAGGGCACATTAGCAACCAAAGGAAGCATGCCCACCATGGGATGGGGCAGGGGAACCGAAGCCAAAGGACGTAGAGGAGGAAGAGGCCTTTCTTCGTTATTTTTTTCTGAATGTCGCCTTCTCCTCAGCCTTCATTGATAAGACYGGCCTTCAGATGTGCTGGGGTCTTAGACCATGGGAAAGTGTGGCACAATGAAGACTTCTTCTCAGAGGAAAGATGGCTAGAGAACACCTAAAAAAGAAGGTATAGATACATAAGTCCATGGGACCAGGAGTGCTGAGAGACCTAACCAATGTCATGGCGAGGCCACTGCTCCTCCCTGGCTGCACGTGTCCCACCCTGTGTCTCTCCTCCCGCAGGCATGAGCTGTCAGTAGCAAGCACTGGGGAATAGCTGTCATCCTCAAGACAGTCACTTGTGATCTGCTGTGACACCTTGGGGGAAAAACAGGTATACTGCTGTTTGTATACAAAGTCCTTTTTCTCAATGCACGTAGAGGAGGGAGGGGAATAATGTTTTCCTTCTTGTTGTGGAGGAGAATTGCTGAATCTCAAGCAGCTTTTCAAAGAGCTGAGAAAGTGTTGTTTTGCAGTTCAGTTACCTCATTACAAGAGTTGGATTTATGAAATTCTTACATGAGTGACACCAGCAGCAAAAGAAATGTTAACTGATTAGTTTCATTTATTTATGCATTTATTTATTGGTGTTAAAAATAATACAGCTTTTCCTTGGCATCTCACTGAACACTTAGCTGCCAGTCAGGGAGAATAAGGTGTTATGAGGGTGAAAGATGTTACTGTACATCAGCTGAGCCACTACAACTGGCTGTGTGCACCCTGCCAGCCTATCACAGAAGTAAGTTACTGTCACTTTGGGTAGACACTAAGGCAAAATAAGCTAGCTCAAATAGTTTATAGCATAGTTTATAGCAAAAGTTTAACTTTCAGTGTTGAAGATATGTCAAATTTTAAAAGAGGAAGGTTATTCAACATTTTATAATATTATAGCATATATTAACACAAATCGATTGTTTATATTATTATTTTGTTCTGTTTTGTTCTATTATATCAAACACTATAGTAATCGATATAATAGAAATGAATGAAAGGACATCAAGTTTTCAAGAAAATGTAACTAGTCCCCAATTGCTTGGTTGTTTGTAACAGGATTACTTCTCTAAAAGGGCAAAAAGTCCAATGTGCACAACTTTTCTCTCCAAGAGAGCACACTAGAGATAAGTATGTACAGCAGCTTTCATTCATCTCTCATTTATTGCTTTTGAAGATTGAAGTCTTAAAAGTGACAAAACCAGAACAAACACGTAAATAAAATATCCTCTTCTAAAGTAGAG
The DNA here is from genome assembly GCF_003342845.1 of Nothoprocta perdicaria. Lineage (NCBI taxonomy): Eukaryota > Metazoa > Chordata > Aves > Tinamiformes > Tinamidae > Nothoprocta > Nothoprocta perdicaria. Next base: position 1,197,753 of record NW_020455093.1, read on the forward strand.
TGCAGAGAATATAAAGCACAAACTGTGCACAGAAACTGCTCTATGGTTTCTTTGTCTCAACAGGAAATATTTGCCAAGTTACAGGCTCCATTCGTTCTGTGTTCAACCTCCCACCACATAAGAAATTATGCAACAGCCATGGGATTGAGAATGAAGGGATAAGARAAACGTTGTGTCCTATTTATCCTTCTTTGCAAATGAGTACAAATAAATGCTTCTGACATATTCAATTCTTTAACTTTCTTGGAATGCCCTTTGCTTCTTTTCAATAAAATATATTATGTATGTTAGTAGAACAGCTTCATGGGWGTTTTTGCATTCACTTTTGTGAGCTTTGGATGTGGTTTTAAATGTCTTTAGATTTCTATCTGGAAAACACTGTTAAGAGATACCAAGCCAATCAATAATAAGGTATCCAAATCAGTCTGGAATGTTGCTACCTGTTCAAAGTACAACTGTTACTAAATACTAATGCAYTAAACTAGCAATTTGGTGCTACTTTAAAGCGTGCCAAGTAAGGACAATATTCTTCTCACAGCTGAAATTTTAGTGTAATTCAAAGTTATGTCTCTGCCAACAGTGTGAAATCAATATTCTCCCATCCATGAAATCACATGTGGCTCAGTGACATTTCTAGCCTTGCGAAAGAAGGAGAAGCTCATCTTTTAAAGGAGCATGGTGGGATATATGCACAAAATAAAATTATATGCTTTTTATTCACTGAGGAGGAAAAGCAATCACACTGGAAAAATAGAGAATCTGGAACCAAACTCACCTGAAATTGCTGTAAATTATATTTAAGTGTCCTGTGACTAAACTCATCACAGAGCCACAGTAGTCTAAGTAATACAAAAATACATGGCTTGGGCAATTTATATTAAATGCTATGGAATAGCACAGTTGTTTTTGCAGAGACTGAAGCTACAAATATATACATATAAGTGGTTCCAGGAGGTTTCAGTCATATCAGAGAACCTTTTACTCCTCAAGAAGGTGATTATAAACATAATTTGTTTGAAAAAAGCATTAAGACATTTCATTTCCAAGTCCTGAGTACTACTATCTTCACGTAACATAAGTAAGCTTGATTTGCCTGAAAAAGGTATTTACTTGACCTGAAGAAAATAATGCTTTGTGGTGCTTTTTTTTTTTTTTTTTTTTTTTTAACTTTACATTTTTTAGTTTTTCTTTACATTGTTACTTTCTTGCTTAGAGGAATTTTGATATTTAAAAATGAAGAAGATATCAAGACTTTTCAAAGCTATTTATAGAGTTTTTAATTTGATTTTAATGAAGTATGCTTAAGATCATTGTGTGTCTAGTGATTTGCTAATACAAAAGTGATGTATTTTAAAAGTGATGTATTTTAAGAAACTTAATCATACTTATTTTTTACACAAATTACATTCCATTGAGGGTTTTGAATATTTTAAAAATGTTATGTATGCTATTTGTTTTGTTTTGTTCTTTGAATAAGAAATATTAATTCTAATCTAATTCTTGGTTAATCTAATCATATTTAAATCTTGTATTTTACAATCAGTGTCTTTAAAATGCATACTTTAAAGCAGAATGTGAATGCATATTTTAAAGCAGTGAGCAGAAAGTTATAGAGTGATAACATGAAGCTAGAAACTTCTTGTGTCACTTAAAAATACTATACATCAAAGTCAGTTGCCAATTCATTTTTTGCTGTGTTGAAGCAGATGAAAACCTTGCTCTTCTAAACTGGATAAAAGCAAAAATGCACTTTGTGTTGTTGTATATTTGTCCAAAATAGGAGAATGTATTTTATTATCTTTTTTTTTCCTGTTTGTAACCATCATGCAAATCACATTTGGGAAAGAAAACAACAACCACAAAACTCTTTTCTACTGCATTTAAAGAAGAYGTTAATATTATTTTAAAATATGCATGAAGTCAAAAAGATGATATCTAAGCAGGGAATTTGGTTGAAGACTCCCATAGATAAGGTAAAGGAATTCATAGAAAGGACTACAGACAAGGCAGCATAGAAATTGCAGTGATGACAGGCACCTAGGGAATCAGGATACTGCAGGAATCATGAAGGTGGGAGTGTACAATAGGCACCAGAAAAAGAAGAAGATGAACGGAGCTTCTTGTTAATATAAAAAAAACACCACCAACAACAACAAACCTCACCTCTCTCTCTATAAAAAAAAAAAAACTTATAGAAAAAAAACTTATATACACTTAAAGTTTGGAAATATTTCAGAGGATAGGAATGAAGGATGAAATATGAGTGACTTTTCAAAATATGTAAATCCTAAATATGATAAATATTAACTTCACTTTAAATTTTAAATTTCTAGAGAAGGGGAAAAAAAAAAAAAAAAAAGGAAAAAAGCCCCTTCAAGTATTCTTCTTGTAATTTTGCCCAGAGCAAATCAGAGCTTCCTTTTGGTCTTTCTCAAAATCCATTTAGAATTTGCATGATACTCTGTTTTAGTGACAAGTAAAAAATATAATGTGGAAAATATCCAGGTGGCTTTTATAGAGATTCTTTTAACATATTCACTGCAGGATCTTTTTTAAGAATTCCTAGAACGGAAATTATAATTTTCTGAATTTGTCTTCTGAATGTTAATAGTAATAAATAATTGCTTCAATTACCTCTTAATACATTTTATATTTTGGTTTTACAAATCAGTCCTGCAATTATTTTTACACAATAGCAAAAACAATAGTACAGTTCAATATTTGTCAGTGCTGTTACTTTTCCGCAAGAAATTTTGATGGTGTAGATCTAAGTCRCATGTTCATTTTAATTTTTTAGCTTATTTACAAGAGAATATGCATCTTCAGTTTGAAAAAAAAAAAAATCCAGAAATGCACATACATTTCTGTGTCCTCAAGGCATCTTAAACYTTTATTAAACATTACTTTTCCTGGTGGCCTAGACATTTGTACTCTATGYTAGATCAGTTTAGGAAGGTGATGTGATTATAAACTACTCTACTCTGTACCATCTTACAACCAACAACATTTGACCTTAGATTTTTGCTGAAAAATAGCACTTTGAGCTATTCTTGAACAGAAGTTTACTACTGTTTCAGGCAGCAGTGTCTCCTACTAAATGAATGACAGAACTTAATTCACCATTTACATTTTTGCTCCCATCACAGCTCTGACCCACAAACCTTCTGCTGAATAGTCTCATTAATGGCAGCTTGTCAGAGCCAGTTGCATTMGGTTGGCACAGTCATGTCACAGAAACTAATCAGATGCAGTTCAGACACTTGATGAGCATCCTTTGAACAACTGCTGAATAATGTAGACATCTGTTGCATTGATGTAAAAAAATGATGAAGGTGAGGCATATAATTTGTTGAGTTGTAACAGGCAAGAGACCATTTTCCCAGAGTCCTTTTTTAAACTACACAGTTTTTTTTTTTTTTTTTTTTTTTTCCCCAGATCTTGGGGAAAAAAACCTCAACAGTCACAAGCAGACTTCTTTTTTTTTTGCCCCCTCTGCTTTTTGCTATTAGCAATGTTACTAGTCTTTTGCACATAAGCAATTTGGTCACGTTCATGGGACTAGGTTAGATTCCTTGGTTTGATCTCATATGAGGACATGTGTGTTTATCTCATCAGGGCAGGATGTTGTGACAACTGCTTCCTCAACCTGCTGGTGAGATCATGACTCCTTCTGCCTCTTCTGACTGTGCTGCTCACCCCATCTCTGTCAGCGTGCTTTTTTCTCTAAGCAAAATGCTTGCCCAAACTTATAAAATGTCATCACAGTTTGTCTTGCTAGGTAACTAGTTCAATTAGGATTTTGGTGGTGGTGGTGAGTTATATTTTGAAAGAGTTTCAATAGTTCAGTGTCTTAAAATCTCTCTAAAAAACATTCTTCACAGATAAAGTCAGATAAAGTTTTTGAAAGCTCCCAGACTGACATCTCTGGAAGGCAATGTCTGCAATGTCAATAAATTATACATAGAGCACCGGTGATAGTTTGCATTCTGCCTGTCAATATGAATCAGTCATGACCGGGTGAGATAAGACTTTGCTGAGTGGTTCGGTCAGGGAATCATGGAAATATTAATCCAAAACAAATCCTGCCGTCCAGTCTCTTGCTCAGCGCTGGAATCTCACTAGCACTAGGTCAGGAAAGCCTGTTTTTCATCTCTCAGATACGTGAAAATCTCCAAGGACAGAGATAACCTGTTCCAGGGAGACATTACCCATGTGATTTTTATTTAACTGAGAAAAGTCTTTGCTTAACTAGCAAGATTCATTATTCAAAAGTCACACAGAGGAAAGCATTTCTGTGATGACCTTTTTATAGTAACCATGTGTGTCACCTTGTTTTGTTTAAAGCACACTGTTCTTATCGAGCCCACAGTGTATTCTGGAATTAAATTAAATCTATTGTTTAGATATTAATTTCTGGAATTATGATTTTATTCTATAATTAAATCTAATAGCAGCAGAGTGTGTGTGTATATTTACATTTAATTTACCAGGCCTCAGCGGCTAGTTGATATAAATCAAATTACCCTCAAAAGAAAAACAGTGGTTAATAGAAAAGTAGTTATGCCTGGCTTGTAGCAATAATGAGTATTCAAGCCAATACAGGTGTTCCACACTGATGGTTGTGTAATAATCAACCTGAGGGTTGAGTTAGTATCTATCTATGCTTCTTTCTATCGATCTGTCTTTCTGTCTATTCAATTCTATTTYATTTATGAGAAACAGATTGGATGTTTAATAGTGGTTTGGAGTTTAAATCTTTAAACTAACAATTCCTTAAATCTGGGATTAGATAGAGTACAGACTCTGTCATTGTCCTAGTATTATTGAGTGGTAAAGAACCACTAGTCCTATTCTCTGGGAAAAAAAAAAAAAAAAGGAATAAAAAAAGAAAAAAAGAAAAGAAAAAGAAAAAAAAGAAAAAAAAAAAGAAAAAGTTCTAAGGTTGATACACATTTGCAGGTTATTTAATTTGCAAAACTTCAGAGGAAATAAAGGAAATGATGAAATAGCAAAGAAAATCACTTTGTGAACTACATTTTTTTAATGGTCTGCAGTATAGTAGACATAAAATTTATTAATTTTATTAACTGCAAAAGGTAATTTACATTCAATATCCCAAATGAAAATATGGTTAAATATAATTCCTGAAACACTTCTWACCTCTTTTACCCTCACATTAAAGCAAATCATTGAGCTATGCACAAGACTATCTGCTTCATTTACATAACCACCACTTAGTTTTATGAAATGGCCTAGATTACGCAATGATGGATGCATAAAATAGCTAAAATAGGAAAGAGAGAGAGGGGGAAAAGAAGTGTGAAAACTGGTAGTTTCTAGTGATAAAAATGGTGTTCTCATAGCTACACAAAATTGTTAAGGGATACAACGAAAACACTGTATTTTCATGCAAAAGATATCAGTACACAAAAATAGTGGTTGGGATAATTTTCATGCGTATCACTCCTGAAACAATTTGCAAAATTTCTGTCACCCTTGAGAAATCTATAAGCCATCTAATAGCATACAGTGACTACATATTTTAGTAAATTAGAAGTGATTTAAAAAAAAAAAAAAGAAAAAGAATTTCTGATTTCTGGATAAGCATGATATCCAAAATAAAGCTTATGATTGCTGTCTTAAAAGCAAGGGGCCTCTGTCCTACAAATTCTTGTAGTTGATGTATTTGATGTGACAGCAATAATTTTTGATGGAATGATTGCACATGCAAATCATTGACAGGATGTACAAATTGTAGCTAATTAATTTGATCTGTGACTCACTAGCTTATCACTGTTGAYTGGAAGGTCCTTTAGGGTAGAAAATATAATATGCTGATGTCTGTGAATGACTAGTCAGCAAAGTATATTGGAAAGAAACTGCTCATTTAACATAGAGCGTATTTTTTCCCATACAGATAATGGACTAGATTCTTTGGTCCTGCTTCAGCAAGGTACATAAAGCTGAAGTTAAGTAGCATATAAACTGAAATACAAAGGGAATGCTTGCATGTCTGAAATAGGACATTTAAAAGACAATATGTAAATAAAGACTCACAAAGCTGTGTTCTTCCTCTGCAAGTGGACAAAAACCCACATGAAATGGCTGAGATGCTGTAAGGGCTTGTTTGTAGTAGAGAAAGGTTCAAAACATTCTTCTCTTTTTTCTCTCCATTCTGAGTCCTGGCTATGACATCCCATGTGAGCTCCTTTGATAATACACAGTTTAATCCACTAGATAAACTTACCATATATAATCATAAATCCCTCCTCCTTCTTTTTTTTCTTTGTTTTTTTTTTCAGTGCAAGCTTAGATTGACAGAAAAACAGAAGTTATTACTCCAATCTGAAATTTACTGGATATCTTGTTGCTGAACTTGAAATAACCTTTAGCAGCAGAATTTCATCTCCTAAGGATGGCTTGCATAGAAAGGAACACAGCCAGGAACGAGCAAGCCTTCCACTTATACATATACATACGCATACATTGMGTATTCAGCTATTCAATACCTGAAGCTAAATCAGTGAGCCAAAATATCTTTTTCCAGAAGTCCCATCCAAAGAGGCACATCAGCACTACTACTCTGCAAATATAAGCTCTCTAGGCTCCTGTCCTATTACTGAAGTACATGAACATCCAGGACACTATCCTTTATCTAAAGCTATTTTTATTCACAAATAAAAATGCTATACATGTTTCTCCTTCAGAAACCTAACCTATAAAGGTTCATCTGAAAATGCCATATGCAGAGGAAGAATATATGGCTATATATGAATATATGGAAATAGCCATAGAACCCTCCTCTTCTGGTGAGTTAGAGATGAAAAATTAATTTGTACATAAAAAATTACAGCCAGAAGAGAGAAAAAAAAAGTCTCCCTGACAGTGTGCCTTAGTCCACTTTTTTTTTTGAAATTCACAAACCTCAAATATTTTGACAGAGCAGTCTTCTCACATACTGATTAACTCCTAGCTTGTTAAATGCAGTTCATTTTGATAAGAAAAAATAGCAGACCTTTCAGTAAAGGTATTGAAAAAGATAAAATGGTCTGTGTTTTACTTTGTAATTAGAGCAGTGAGACTACTCACAGTGTTTCCAGCAGGTCTTTGATCAAATTCAAATATGACATTTACACTAATAAAGCCATAACAATGTAGAAAGATGTTCTATTCAACAAGGAAAAGTTTGAGGTAGTTCCAGGGAAAAGCCAGACAAGACAGAATGGTGAGGAGAGGAGAGAAAGAAAAAGGGAGTGGAGGAAAAGAATGAAATGTTCCATCTAAAACACTTTCTCCTCTGCCTCTGTGGAAGAATTGCTTGAAACAGGGGAACTTAAGAGAAAAACTAGGGCCTAACAGGAATTTTGGCATGACAGAACCTTGCTGAAGGTGATACACAGTTGCCACTTGCAGGATGGTTGGTAGGCACAGATTCTGCTCCTCCACAGTTCCCTAGGCAACACAATCTGCCCTCCACACACTACAAATRGAGGGTGGAGTGAAGACACCATGACCAAAGTGTGTTGTACKCCCTGTGCCATGAGMTGATAAGCCGCACAGTAGCTGCCCAATCGAAAATATAGGATAAGATGTCCAGTCCTGGGTCAGCAAGAGGGTCAAATCACTCCTTTCAGATGAATTTTGCTTGAAGTTCTGTAAATCTCACCTAAAGAGCATATGAAATAAACAAGAGCCTAGAAAAAGTCCTGGGATCACTAAATTCACCCATAAGCTACTGGGATCTTCAGATTGTCATCTCCCAAGTAACTCAAATAAGAACAGCATGTCTTTTCTGCCTGACATAGATTTATTTGTAGATGTTTAGGCTTACCTGTAGACCTAACACAGACAGACAGATAGACAGAAAGGGATGTTCTGAAAGATTAGAATCTAATATTTGTTGTTGAAAGGACTCATTTAGAAAATTTCATGGCAAAGACGTAAATAACTTGGTCAATGTCGCAGGAATAAACTGTGGAAGAGCAAGAACTTACATTACTTCCTCCTGAAAACCTAACTAATGCATTGTTCTTTCTAATGAAATTATTAAATACAACAGCTGAGGGAAAACAATTCATTTATAAATCATATTTTTTTCACCTTAAAATAAATTCAGGATATAAATCTTATAATAAATTTATTTTCCCCCAAATAAAGAGTTCAGAGGAAAAAATGATCCTTGTAAGGATTTCAGTGAAGAAAAGGGGAACTTTTCTTTTGGTTTCTATAGAACTGAGTTCAGATCTTTTCAACTTCGATGAACTCTGCTCCTTTTTATAGGGAATGTTATTCTTCTCTTTTGGACTGTATCTGGAAAAATATGAATAGTTCCATTCAATCTCTGCTGAAGACCCTTACTTGAGAATAAATAAATATTCCCCAAAATACTTCTGCTCATGATTATCACTGTTGACAGAGAAGCCGGGTGATCTGCCCTCATGACAGATTACTAGATTATTTCAGGCCAGATCTGCTGAATTAAAACATTAGACTGTTTAAAGTAATTTAGCTTTAAATAAATAGTTCGGGGAGCTATTTCTTGAAGGGATAGCCAGAAAATTTTAATAAATTTGTGACAGATTTWTTCTGACTAGAAATTTTTAACATGCAGAAGAGGATCCTATGGATTATCCACAGGAGGGTGAGGAGTTGAGGAGTTCAGGGCAGGAGGTTCTGGAGTTTTGTTTATTCTGAGTTTCTTTCAAACTGGTCCCTGCATGGTTTCARCTTCCCAGTAGGATCAATAGTGGCAATTTCATCTATTGTGTATATTCTGTGCCTTTACAGACACTAAAAAGGAGACTCCAGTTCCTAAAGTTGTTTCTCTTATGACATCCAGAAGTTTTCCAATCTTATTGGAAAAAAAAATTTAGAAAGTTAGTCTTTGAAAAGAAGAGTTGATATGTAAATAGGTGTTTTACACTGGGAAGAAAAAGGGTAGTGAGAAACTATACTTTTTCATGACAATGAGCAGCATCGCCTTATAAAAATAAGAAAAAAAAATCACTTCAGTAAATCTGCTCTAAACCAGAGGAAAACAAATTACAGTCTTGTTTAGATTCCTTTTTCTTTTGAGGAAAGATCTTTCTTCCAGTAACATGTGTTTAATTTCAAACAAGTTCTTTACAATAACTTACTCTTTTGAAAATTTATCTTTTATTATTAAAAGAAAATTATTAMATTTATCCAGAGAAAGTCTCATTTACTCTCCCTAAACTTAAACAAATTTTAAGAAAAATTGTAAGAAAAATTAAAAAGCAGATTTAAGAAAATCACATCTTTAGGTTGTGATCTATCTAGGCTTTAGCAGTACTTTGTCATGCAAAAACACACATAAAAACAGCAAAAAATGAAGATCATTCTGACATGTAAGGAATCACCTTCTTAGGCAAACAAATCTTTATCATCTTTTTTTTTTTTTCTTTTTCCCACACAAATTTTAATTACAAAGGAGATTATGGAACATGCAAAGATTTCATATTTAGTGTAAATTATGACATCAATTTTAATAGGCCTCCTTCTTTAGGAAAAAAATGCCCAGAAGATTTTAATTTATATCCTTAAAGGTATAGTCTGCCCTAATCCCCATCAAAGTATCTTTCATTCCTCTTTGGAAGCAGGCGGTGCAGGCAATGTCATCTCAGTGCTCAAACAAGAGACCCAGAACTACTGGTTTCTTTATGTTCTCTTAAAAAATAATTTCCTGCTATGAAACTCAAAGTACACAGATCATCCACTAGAAGGTTTCTGAAAGTTCTGGGGAAAAAATGCTAATTAGACTAATCTAAAAYCAAAGATATCTTGCTATTCTTTAATTATCTCATTAGAAAGAGATTAATTGTAAGAAAAATATTAATTGATAGAAAACACCTTTGATTCTCTGGCAATGTTTCAGGTTGTCTAGAATGAGAACATGATTCACACCTTTTTTTTTTTTTTTTTTTTTCTTTCCTATGGTAAATTATTTTATCAGAACAAACAAGAAAATCTATTGATGTTTTTGTTTGTGTCAGTCCTAAGCTTTCCCAGGCTTCAAAGTGAGCTAGAGCCATAGTTGGCAAAGTAGAATAAAATTTAATAAGACAGAAGAGAAAGATTCAGTCCATAAAAAAAAAAGATAATTTTCACCTCCATACTTTCTTTTTTTATCATTATTATTAATCAGCATACAATGGCCTTGTTCTGTTCTTTTTAAGCACAGWTCTCATTGCATTTGGCATAAATAGAAGTAAAAACTGCATTTATCCTCTCATTTTCATTGGCATTTCTGTTGCTTTCCACTGAGTATKACTCCTTATGCAATGACATAGAACATAGAAATTATTCTTTACTAAGAAATTGCCAACTCATTTCATATTCATTTCCATTCTTATAGTTTTAATATTTTAATGATTTATTGCTTCTCATCTTTATACACATTCTCATTTATAGAGAATATTTTCCTGAAATATTCAAAATGAAAGCCTTATGGGATAGCCTAGCTGATTTATTCCTTAAATTAAAATAAAAACATTTTTCAAGAGGAAAAAGATAAAGTATGGTTTTTTATTTGTATCTATTTTTTTTTTTTTTTTAAATTTAGGATTTACGAAATGCATTAGTTAGAGTGAATACAGTTTAATATCTGTATGTTGCCTTTTTTAAGAAGCAGCAAATTGCTAAAARGGCTTGAATAGTATTCTGAGAATATCTCATTATACAAATAAAACAAGGTTTATTTTATTATGATGCTATATGTTTTATTACATGTATATAAAAACATGTGCTATATCCTTAAGAGTAATATTATATGCTATTATATCTATTTTATTTGCTTGTCTTGTGTTCTAATCAAAAAGAGGGAAAATATCTCAGTTTGAATGAAATTGATTTTAAAATAGAACAAGATATATGAGCAAGAAACAACATAAATTATCAAGAGTTTGAAGGATACAGTAGAATATAAGGTAGCTTCACCTTCTTAGAGAAAAAGATAAAGACATTAAAAAGAAAGAATTTTTTTAAAGTGATTTATTCAAGCTTAAAAAAGTATGGGAATATCTGCATTGTACTGAAGTCTAGAAAATGCAGATATTATAGGCAGAAGAAGATCTCTTCTGCCAGATTTATGCTGCGTGCCCTCCCTAGGAAAAAAAATCACACCACTTTCATGCTGCTTCAAACATTGCCAGGAGAAAAGTGTCCTAAATGGGCCAATCGTAGCCAATACTTGCTGAATTTTACAACAGCAAGCTCTTTTGGCAATGCAAAACCAATGAAAAATAATCATGCACAGCAGACAYACAACTGCGATCATCAAAGATCTCACTATAAATTGATATTGGAATATGAAGACTATTTTCTGTATATTTGTTTATTTGTTTCTAAGAAGAAAGAATGGATGAAGAATTGTTTGGGAACAGATTCAATTTTAACCTCTGAGGAGCTTGTTCCACTGTATTTGTTTTACTGTCACCCTCAAAGGAGGAGACTTTAAACACAAGATGTTAGGTAGAATGCCGAAAAAGCAAATCAACCATTCAACCCTATTTCTACCTTTGTGTTCAGCTGCTTAAGGACACCMGAGATACTTCAGTTGTTTCACTGAAGTTCAAGCATAGGTTTGCTTCCCTTACAAGTCAACGACGTTATGCTCACCTACTAGGTAAGAAATAATGTGACCTCATTCAGAAATGTTACTTACAGATTGCCCTTGGAGAGGTTGAATCATAGAATTATAGAATAGAATCATAGAATGCCGAAGGTTGGAAGGGACCTCAGAGGTCATCGAGTCCAACCCCCCTGCTCGCGCAGGGTCACCTAGAGCACRTGGCACAGGGCTGCATCCAAGCGGGTTTTAAAGATCTCCAAAGAAGGAGACTCCACAACCTCTCTGGGCAGCCTGTTCCAGTGCTTTGTCACCCGCACAGTGAAGAAATGCTTCCTTAAGTTCCTGTGGAACTTCCGATGCTTCAGKTTGAAGCCATTTCCTCTAGTCCTAGAATCACTGACAGCAAGAAAAATGCCATAGTTTTTCATTACCTATTGATTATGATAACTGTGAGCTTTTAATTAAATTCAAGCATAAGACAATGACAGCAGGCTTTTAAGGGATTTCCTTTCTTGCACCTCAGGACTCTGTTAAAATAATATCTGAAAGTCAAAATGCCCATTTACAACACATCATGGAAACTTATAAGCACAATGCAGTGTTAAAATTCATATATAGAAACATTTAAGTGCATCACTCACAGAACAGAGCAGCTGCAGAGCCTAAATTATGCTTTTCTAAAAAAAAAAAAAAAAAAATTCTGTCAAGAAAGAAGTTGGTGTGATACAGTCAGAGGCATTTTACTGTTATTATACCAGTACATATGTGAATAAATTCCATGATATGTTATGAAAATCCAATTCAATCAGTCTTTTTTTGTTGCTGGTTTTTTTCACTTCCAAAGGAAAAAAAAAAAAAATCCATACTCTTTTAATAGATTCATTTGGTCTGTTTGGTCTTTTCTCTCTTGAATCAGTTTCTTGAACCTCTTTGTGTGACTCATGGGAAGTAAAACATTATAGTTCAAAAAAACATAATGCAACTACACTGTCTTTCTAGCCTCAGGCATATCTTTGCTCYTTTCATGCTGGCATAATAACCAGGTTATTCAAGGAATTAAGAATTTATTCCAAATTTATTGCCTCTATTTTTCTCTTCCTTTTTCAATCCTGRATGTGGCAGCATTTTGGAGGATTTTGTTTGAAGCAACACTGTTACAAAAATGAATACTGCAAGAAAGTATCACTCCATTTAAAAATAAAAACAAAAAACAGCAACAAAAAACTTATATTCTAGGACTATGAGACAATTAATTGATATTCTTTTATCACCAGCTCAGTATTGAGTTATGCAACTGCAGTTCTATGTATTTATGTATCAGCTATGAAGCAGAATAATTGTGTAGTAACTTGGCCTTTTCTATAAAGCTGAATTAAAATTATAATGGGAGAAATAGTACAGTACAGCATAATAAAAAGCAGAAGAGATCCAAGAAGGTGGGACACAGAGGCACAGCAGGCACTATAGGAACCTGTGGGCACTAGGCATAAGTCAGTGTAGCCTGAAGGTTTAAAGAGCAAATGAGAACAAAAGAAGAGAAATGACTAAGTCACTAAAAAAGAAGTGACTTTCTTAGGTCTGATTAGGACCTATGCAACTCCAGGAATAAGAGGACAGCCAAAGAGAGGTGGGAAGAAAATGAGAAAGCAATAGTAAAGAGTGGTGAACCAGAGAAAGACAGAGAGAGGAGTAAGACATCCTGTCTGAAAGTGAAGAAAAGAAAGAGGAAAAGATAATCAAGTTATGCAGGTAGTGGCAACTGCTTCTCACAGAAACCAGTTTAAGACCAATGAATGCACGAGAAGATTCTCACTGACTTGGGCTGGGTTTGGATAAATTGAGGATTTCAGTAAGGCACTGCAAATGATACTCTATCCAAACACAAAGAATATATACAGAATTCAGGTTTAAAATGCTTAAAACATTCTTATTTTCTGAATTGAATTCCCAATGGAGTGTCACATGGTGAAATCAACTTCAAAAGATAATCAAAGGACATTCAAGAAATGGCTGCTTAGCAAAGCATCCTTCTAACAGACAAGACACAGCCTATACAGAGTCTGTATGGAACTCTAATTAAATTAACTAAAGAGAATATTAGCTTCAAGAAATTTCATTGATTCTAAAAATATCTCAGTGCCTAAAATTAGCTCATTTTCTTTTGAGATAAAATKTTATATTCTGCAGTGTTTCTCCTATTTTTTCACAGTTCTGAAAGAATATCCAAATCTTTCTACTACACTGTGGATGTTGAGAATGCTGTTGTAAAACTAGGTTAAATTTGGTTAGAAGGAGAGACTGTGTGCAATGCTGCAGAGCACAGAAATTCATTTTATTTCACGTAACCAAATACAATTCAAAGAGGGTCCTTAAGAGGCAATGTCGACAATGCTTTTTTTTTTTTTTTCCCTTCGGGTATGGATTACAAGAGATAAGAGTCATAAAGTCCTAGCTTCAGAGACATCAGTAAGATCATTTACTAATAATAAAATTTTAGATGTACTCCATGTAGAAAGCTTTCATGATATTATCTTGAGTCTGAAAATGTAGTACCACAGTAGGCAGAATGAGACTATAGATGGGATGTATAGACATGACAGGTATTCTAAAAATTTCTGCACCTCAAGGTTTGAGGGAAAGTTGGAAAAATAGATTTTAAAATATAATTTTACATACATACATTATATATATAAGTACATTATATATATGCATGTTTGTATTTCAAATTGACTCTTTGAAAACATTCTGCTATCTGAACTCTGAGGTTGGTAGTGCAAATTCATACCAATTCAAGCCAATTTAAACTACAATTTTAATTTAGTAATGTAGTTTAAAATCAATTAAATCAATGATGGTATGCTTTTAAAATATCATCAAGTGAATATTCTTAATATTTTCTAATTCCTGAAGTTTTCCAATGATCATTTAATTTATGTACAGAAAGACTTCTATGAGGAAAGMTCTTTTATGAAGAAAGCTTTTATGGAGAGCTCTATCCTCTGACTTGTCTTTCCAGAATCAAAGCCTAATTCTGAGCAGATAACTTAAGCAAGTGGTATCTTAGAATAGAAAGCACATACGTCATGAAATCAATGTTCTTTATCAGATACATTAGGTTAACTTGCCTTTTTTATTTTTTTTTCTCCTTTTCCTTTATAACAGATGGGAACAAGTATACAAGTACACAAGTACTTGTGTACAAGTGTACAAATACTTGTACACTTGTACCCTATACAAGATAGGGTGGAAATGATTCATGATCATGATTGCCAATCATRCAACCAAGTTGCATGAAGCTAGAGACTTTTCTTCCAGCATTTGAATGGGCCATATTTAGCAGCTGTGTACAACTATCTGGTGTTATCAAGATTTTCTTGATATATTCAGTAACAATATTCAGTAGCTCTGCTTCCACTATAAACTAAAACCGTATAACTCATTTACTAATATAGGTCCTTCAGGCTTTATTCTTTTTTATTACAAAGAAAATCAATGCAGTCATTATTTTCAATTCTCTCTTGTATACTGAAAAAAAAAAAGGAAAGTAAGGAACTAAACATTAATCAGTATTCTTCTGTTTCTGTTTTCATGTTATTTTTGCTAAAGAATTTGTAATGAGCTGCAAGACATATTTAAGAGGTCAAAGCTAGTGGTCCTTTGAATGAGAAATGTATAATACACTGGCATTTTCTTGACACTTCAGATGATGCACTTCCTGACTAAAATCTTTTCCATTTTTCCTCCTCAGTAGGATCTCTTAAATAATCAAAACTAAGAATAAATGGAGAAGAAGAAAATTTTTCTTTTTTCTTTTTTCTTTTTTCTTCTTTCTTCTTTCTTTTTTCTATTTTTCTTTTTTCTTTTCTAAAGTGTAGAACATCATATTCCACACTATAATAACAAGTAAAGATTATCTTTTTAGTGTTTTTTAACTCATTATTTATAAACAATTAAGAATTTTTGTTCTATCTSAAAAGGCAAACCACTTGGTTCCAGACCTGACAGTAATGAACTTCTATGTATTTTGAATTAAATTGTAAACTAATCAAATTCTGAAGTACCCACTATGGTAGCGACTGCAGGAGCTTACCTGAGCACAGTAGATTACACAGTAGATCAATTACCATGCCTATTTTACATACTGAATCCCTTAAGAGAATGAAGCCCTGACACGGGTATCCTTTGCCACTGGACTAATCAAATAAGGAAATATATATTTGTGTCTGGGGTGTGCTGTCTTCTGTATGTGTGGCTAATGAGCTTCCTCTATCAAATGCTGAAACGATTCCTGAAGTTTTAATCAAATCCCAAAGTCGAAGCTTCAAAAGAGTCTCTAAAATTTTGATAGTTTTTAGTGAACATCTAAAAAATTCTTTTACATCTAGTATTTCTTCTCTTGAGTTCTCTTCCTCTAGTATCTTTGAATTCCCCTTAATAAAAATACAACTCCTGGTGATACATTTTACCTTTAGTATGAAATCCATATTGGTAAGGCCATTAAAGGATTAAGTTCTTCAGCTTTCTAAATTTTTATCTTATTCTTAAGAATTCTATGTTCTCTAAATATTGAGACTATAGATTTTGTATTTCTTCATGTATTTCCATTTTTTTACTAGAAAAGTCATATTTCATATTGATACTTTTGTAACTGATTTGGRTTCTGTTGGTCCAGTCAGGCTGCATCTCTCTGTGCCTATATATCCATAACTTACAGGACAACAAACATTAACCATTACAAGTATGTTTAGAAAGTAATGTTTCATTCCATTATTTTAATACACTGGAGACACTTAGAAGCTATATCAATGAAAATGACTGTAGTTTCAAAGACCAGATTCACAGATATTACTTTCATTTAAAACTGGAAATTTGATTAGGTAAATATTAGAGGATTTTTCTCTACTTTTTAGTCATGTTATTGCATTTGCAGTCAAGATATACTGTTCTCAGTTTCTTTATACTATCAATGTCATTAGCCTTTTATCTTTGTTTGTTCAATATTTAGAAGCTAATGTGTAGACTTACAGTGTCAGAGCTGAAAGTAACCATAGGTTATTCTGATGGAGAAAAAGGTATAGAACGGAAGACAGAAGAATAATGAATTAAGAGAGATAAAAGAAAAAAGGACATAAGATAATCAATATCTTCGCTGAAAAATAATAAAATAATAAAAATACTTCCCTTCAAAACCTATTTAAAAAAATAAAAATACTTTTAAAAAATCCTCACTCCAATTAAAAAGGTTTTGTCAGGTATATAGGCCCAGTACTACCTGAAACTGTGCAACCTCAGTTACTTGAATGAATTGTCAAATTAACAATAATTCATCTGACTTAATATAGACATTTATGATAGAGATTTCCATACTTGAGCTAGTCACTCTGAGCTCTTTGTACTAATAARGAAATTGCCTGTGCCAATAATTCATCTTACAGATACTAGTATGACTCAGTGCTACAAATTTTTGCTGTTAGTGATTATATTTGATATCTGGCTTACCATTGGAATCATCTAGAATTTACAATTTTCTGTTCTTCTTTTCTCTATCACCATCTTAAAGCATACAGAACCCCGTGCTATTTATAAAATGAAGTCATTAGCTATGAGAAGGAAAATTTTAATGGGACCTAATTAATTAGAGAACTCATTGAATTTCTGCCCGTACTAGTTAGTGAAAACRCTTCTTCTTTTAAATTTTAACCTTTTTAATAGTGATATTTGATATGGTGCCTGTACAGCTACAGTTCATAATCATGTCTTCATCTCTTTATGTCATTTTCAGCTGGGACAACTTAACATCCAGCAGTGAAGACATACGTTGTTAAGGGTAGTCTGTGGGTAATATCTGAACCTTTTCCATTTTCTTGCTGTCCTCTCTCCTATTTAAGACTGTTAAAGTCTTGTCTTGACTTCTGATCTTTTTATATTTATCATGAGTCACTTTTATCAGTGAAAAAAAAATTATCTGACATTTCTTTTAAACATAAGACAACTATTTTTCAATATGCTMAATTATGCTAGTTCTACCAGAAAGTCACAGCAATTTCAGAGTCTCCTAATTCCCTTTATAGTGCTAAGGTCAACACTTTTCTATCTGAGTGCCTATCATGAGGACATCAGAGTGCAAACCATCTCTAAGGAAAGAGCTTGTTCAAATTTGTKCAGAGAATCCAGCTGCAAGTACTCCCGGCCAAATAAGTAATTATTTTATGCTTCATTGTTCCATGAATTTCATCTTGCCTCCTCTCTTTGAAGTCCAATAATAAGCAGCAAATATTTTTTTCAAACGAAAATACCAATACCAGTGCTTTTTTTTAAAAAAAAAAGTTCAGAAAAAAAGGAATATAAAAAATCAATAATATGCTGTTTATTTAGGTTTAATTCCAATAAGCATACTTGCATTTGCATTGGCTGAAATACTGGGCTCATATATAGATTTTATATAATAATCAGACAAATATTTAATGTGACTGTTCTATATTAACGCAACCAAAAAGCTGTGAAATTGGCTCTAAATTGAGCAAGAACCTGTGTTTGATTGTGATCTGTCATAATAAGCTGTCAGGTGTTTCAGAACATGCAAAATATTCTTTCTCTGTAGGTAATATGTATCTATCTCACTATCAGTTCTCCTTAGCAAAATAAGAAAGACCAACACAGGATTCTGATATACAGTCTTTCAGCGCAAATGGAGTGAAGGGTAGGAGAAGCATTTAAATATTCATATCTAGGAGAGTCTAGGAGAGTCATCTAGGAGGGTTATGTTGTTGCTGCAACTCTTGTTATAAGATAATACATCAGAATGTCAAAAAAGTCAGGCTATCTTTAGGCTAAACACCTTAACCGGATTTCAAAGTGTTGGCTTTTCAGTCATAGTTGAAGGCTGTGTTTCCTGTTCCTTGCTGGTTTTCATTTGTACCAGTGGTCAGTCTTACTGCTAACAACCTCAACCCTATCAGAATTTCAGAGCTCTGATACTTACACCAGAGAAAATTGTCTACTGAATACAGGGATCTTACCTGATATGCAGCCTGCTCATTTTCTTGGGAAACTTTATAGTGTTGGGAAGGGCACAGGTGGGGTGTATTTTTTGTGTGTGGTTTTTTTTTTTTTTTTTTGGTGCTCTCTTTTTTTTTTTTAATGTCTAGCAACAATCAAAATAGAAAGAACAATTATGGACTAAAGTAATATATTAATCATAGAATCATAGAATACTTAGGGTTGGAAGGGACCTCAGAGGTCATCTAGTCCAACCCCCCTGCTCATGCAGGGTCACCTAGAGCACATGGCACAGGGCTGCGTCCAAGTGGGTTTTAAAGATCTCCAAAGAAGGAGACTCCACAACCTCTCTGTGCAGCCTGTTCCAGAGCTCTGTCACCCTCACTGTCAAGAAGTGTTTTCTCAAGTTCCTGTGGAACTTTTGGTGCCTCAGTTTGTGGCCGTTTCCTCTAGTCCTATC
>NW_020455093.1:1217701-1222263 GCF_003342845.1 Nothoprocta perdicaria
GGAGCTTGCCCAGGAGGATGCTGTGAGGGACGGTGCCAAAGTCTTGTTGTAATAAAACACAGTAAGCGAAAGCTACTCACTCCAAAGAGAGAGCAGCCTCAGTGCTCTTCGGACTGTTCTCTAGGTGCTTGCAAGTGAACCTCAGCATTAACATAAGCCAATCTCTCAGTTAGAAAGACTTTGAAAACTCATAGGTTACAGTAATGTCTGAATTGAATTGCCTGTGAATTTGGAACTGCCAAAAAAGAAACACAGCCCAGATTCTTACTGCTTACATTTAGGCAATTAGTCAAGGATCAAGGTAAAACCCAAATTAGCAGAGATGGACCTCCAAAATGCCACATATCCAATTGGAAATCTGATCCTCCATATATAAGTTGTGTCTTTCTCTTTAAAGGTCATGCAAAGAATTTGGGGCATTCKAAGTTCTTAACAAAGATGGAATCACTTGGCCAGACTGAGTAGATATTGCTGCAGCTGTAGATGGAAATAGTAGTGATGCAGAGAGATGTACAGAATTCAGTTTTGTGCTGAAAAGAAGTGCCAATGTTTGCTGGAATGTTACTGTAGACAATGGTTTTTCAAGCTCCTAAGAAAGTATTACAAACAATGGAAAATAAGTTAATAATGTTATAGAGTACCTTTAAAATTTCTTTTTAAACCAATGAATATAATTAGCTGTCTTTTATTATGCTTATGAAATATTTGAACAATAAAGTCTAAAAAAGGCTGAAATTGCATATTTTGAAATACTTACAAAATTGTTAAARTTCAAATAAAGGAATTTAAAACAGCAAACTTTGCACAACAAAGATTTACTCCTATACTTGCTATTGTTTGAAATTTCTTAAACTAGGACTACCCTCCCATGAAATATGGTAGTGTCAGAAATTTGTAATTTTATTCCAGACAGTGATGAGTCTACAGTTTTTTCCTTTGCCTTAGTCTATCTTTATTAATCATTACTACACATACATGCATTATATCTGTAGATCGTTTCCTGCATGCTTTGTATTCTTATGTGTGAAAGTAACTGAGGTTTCAGTATAAGCAGTTATTATTCATTGCTACTTATACATAATATTCATTATTCATTAATTAGTTTATGATATTTTGGAAGTTAGTGAGGGTGCATCTCCATTTTATTCTTAATTTTTTTTACAGTTATGTAAGGGTAAATGCAAAGCTCCACCAACCCAAAATAAGAATATTCTGTACTCATTTTGCAAAAGTAAAATTGTTATTCAGTGAAGCCATAAATTCAGTTTAGTGCCAAAAAAAAAAAAGGTAAATGATTCCTTTATAGCTGTTTTACAAACATGGATCCCAATCCAACCAGTATTTATCATCACTGAAYGCAAGCACTTATGAATGTTTTATATCCCCTTTATCCATGAATGAAGCATAGTGTTTAGATGATTCATGGATTTAAAAAATTCCTCCTCCCCAACCCCTTTTTTTTTAAAAAAAAAAGTAATTTGTTTTGCATAAACTCAGGGGAGCTGTGCTGAATAGGAATTTTTAGTCAGCTAAGTGTGACATGCCAAAAGAGAGGCATCCCGGRTTCTTTCAGATTCTGAAGTTAGTTGCACTGAACTCAAGAGATCAACATTTGTCAAACATGAGAATTTCTTAGAGTTAAGAGGTTCTACACACATGAGAGACACCGGACAGAATCTGGTAAAATAAATCAACTCTTGCAGGTACATATGTTGTCTGTAATCTTCCAGTAAATTCCAGAACTCTATTTAATGTTTTGACTAGAATTACAGGAAAAAAAACACTGTTCAGAAGCACCTGGAGAACAGACTTGATACCTTAAAATATCCCATAGACCRTGTTTAACCAACTGAGTTGATATCTCCATAAGGGTAGGATTCAGTTCAAGCAGAAAGTCTTAAGTTTAAGACCCTACATAAACATCTGGAGTGTCCCTAATTCCATTAGTGCTGAGGATGATTTAATCAGAATCATTAACAGAGCATAGAAAGAAATTCAGAAGGGCAGTCACTAGTGTCCATACATTATGTTGAGAGTTCAGAGTTCATCTCAGTCTTCCACATATATATATAGAGAGAGAGAATGTCCTCAGGTATCAAATGTATATGGATATCTTGAAAATATGGCAATATACGTCAGTGAGCTGGACTACATGGAATCTCAAAGGGCATAAATGGATTGTCCATAAATTGGAGAAGAAGACATTTTGTGGCATAGATAGGTGTTACACAATTTATATATATATATACATGTGTACATTTATATATATATGTATATATATATATAAAATTTGCATTCTGTAACTTTTACAATGCAATCTCTTGTGGTTTCTTCCTGATGGGAAACAAGTGGTAGTGGATATTTCTCTGCTGGGAGCTAATAATCATTCCAAGCCTAGCAATTTCTATTTCTGGAAAATGCCTTCTGTGAAGAAATCTCAAGTCTCATAACTACTGTTATCAGTGCAATTCTAGATACTCTCATGCTGTGTCACAGATAGTTCATGCACACCAGTGGGAAACCTCCAAACTATTCATTTTTACAAAATTTGTCCTTTATGAAAGTATAGAGATAAAAGAGAAGAGTGTGATGTTGGCCACAAAGAACAAAATGATTGATCAACTCTCAGTAAAACAACAGCAAGAAATAAACAAGTCAAAACAATTTGATAACAAACATAATTTTTCTCATACTATTCATTTAAAATATAAATATTCTAGACATCTCTACCAATGATATATCTCTTATTTAGCCATTTCTACTATCTTCTTATCAGAAAGCTTCCACCATTCCCTCTATACAGAACCAAAGACGATAAAAGATTATTTTTAATAATGCTAAGCAAAAATTATCCATATCTTCTTATAAGCTACATTTCCAACTGGCTCAAGTAGAAAAATCATATTTAAATACATTATTTATGATTTTTAGAGTGTGAGCAGTTCCATATATACTTGCAGATAGATAATTGATTGTTCTGCTTTATTAAGAACGGAAACAKAAGCCTTTGAGCCTTCTTTCTACACTTGATCTGAAGTATCTAGGCTAGCTTAAAGCTAACTTTAGAAAACAAAACAGCTTTTGATTAGATAGACCCTATGATGATTCAGTGCATATGTGGCTTCCACCACTACTTAATTGGTTTCCTTTTCTGTATTTAGTGTGTGAACCTATCAGATCAATGTGCATCCGGTCATTACTGTAAGCACACAATATCTAGGACTCAGCAACAGTCTACAATACAATTTTGGATCCTGTTGGCACTGAATTGATAGAAATAGCACATAATAGAAGAGATTGGAAGATCGTAAATATAGGAAATACAAGAGGAAAAAACTACTGTAAAGTGGGACACTATCAGCTATAAACGACAGACTGGGAGAAAAATATCATTGTAGCATGAGTATGATTCTCTAGTTTGATGTGATCATGGAATAAGATAAATATATTTTTATAATCTACTACATTAAGGTTTTGCCAGAGAGATGGGAAATCTTAATGTCATCGTATGGCAATTTGTGAGCTATTCTGGAACATGATATTCAGAAAAAAATCAGTGAAATTCACCATTATGAACCAGCAAACTACAAGATAAAAACAAATGCACCTGCTTTATTTAATTTAGTAGAATCTAAGCCAAAAGGAAATATGCTTGTTCTCTATGAATACACTAAAAGGGTRAAACACCAGTGAAGGAGGGAAACTATTTAAGGTAAAGAACTATGCTGATGTAAGAAATGCTTGTCCGTAAATATATTAAAGTTGGTTGTTAGACAGTTCAGATAATCAGAGCAGTAAAACTGTGGGAAAACTTCTGAACAGAAGAGAACAGGAAAAATAAAACTTAAGATTTTATGATAATTCTCAGGATATGGGGATAAGTAAATGGGCTAGCAAGGAAGTAAACACAGTGTTGAGGTTCATGATTCCTCCCTCAAATATGAACTTTCATGACATAATGTTCTATGGCAATATTGCTCTCTGAGCACATTTCATGCTAAAAAGGCTCTCCAGAGTAGCAACAGAAAATACTTTAAACTCATAATAAATACAATAGGTAAACATATGCTGTCAGCATGAAATTTRTGATTATGGTCATAGAAACCTGTTATTGTAGGTGGGCAACCATGACAGTGTTGATTTGTAGATATTGATGCAAAATCTTTTCTCCTAACTTTTCTTTTTTATATCCATCAAGGGACATTACAATAGAATTTTGAAATATGAAATATGAAAATATGAAAAGCACCAAAGACCGGATATTTTTCTATTTTAAAACATCAGAAAAATATTTTAAATCTTTTTATTATATACTAAAAATAAATAAAAAAGGAGAAACAGGTTAATTCTTCATGAGCATTTATATACATCTTTTATTTATGAGAGGAAAGCTGATTATACTTTTAAACATTTTATTCTTCTAAGTAATTCTACAGAACCTCATTCATGAAAGTTCATAGAGATGGTGGAGATAGGAAAGGGCCATGGCCTAACTGTATTACTTGGAATATATTTTAGCATAGGAATGAAAAAAAAAAAAAAAAGAAAAAAAAAAGTCATCC
>NW_020455093.1:1222475-1256307 GCF_003342845.1 Nothoprocta perdicaria
TCTGATTATTTATATGACATTTAAGAGCAAATCAATTTCTGCCCACTGATCTGGACTGATCAAGACTAAAGAAAGTGGCAGTTCTACCTTGCAGCGTTTCTCATTTATTTTCAGGTCAATTTCAGAAGGATTTCCTATGCAAAAGGAAATATCCTTTCATGCATTTAGGGAATCCTCATTTGTTAAGTATCTTCAAGAGAATGACACAAATGGTCCATTAGAAGAATATAATGGATTTGCCACTTTGATCACAAAGGATTTGCAGGTATCACTGATCTTCTGGTATTAAAGAAAAAAAACATTTTCAAAATTGTTCCCTAYAGTCTGTGTTTTGCATAATTTGCTTTAATTTAGTCATGCTGTGATTCTTGAAAAAWTTCACTTGGGAGTAACTTCTAGTCTTATACTCCAGTTTCAATATAAATTTTCTGACATGCAGCCCACAGTCTCTTTTGTCTAATCGCATCCTCTTAGMTTTAACAAAACCCTACTACCAGCCATGCTGATATGTACATTTTGAGTGACCTCCTTCAATCAGAGATTTAACTTTAGAGCACTTTTCTGAAGTGATTACAGGGCTTTTTTAAGTAATCAAAGTGGWTGTCAAACCAGCAAACACTATCCARTATGATGTTATCTTATCTTCACTCTCAAGAAAAGAAACAAACAAACAAAAATAATAATAACGATATAATACATATATAATACATATTATATAATATATATTATATTATCTATATTRTATAAAATGCAATATAATGAAGAAGAAACATAAGGAAACATCTAACATTGGAACACCTAGCAGCCTTTCCAGATGGCATTGGAGACTATAAACAACACTAATTTGGAGGGAAATAGGATATTTGGAGCAKAACTATTTTTGTTTATATGAACTGTATGCTTTTGCAGTGTCTGTAGCAGATAGTGGCAGAGAAGCTGAGGCCATCCTCTAGAAGATACGTTCAACAAAAATTTCTTTCCACTGAAAATACTCTTTCAGAAGAAAAAAAATATACAAGAATGGCTGCATAATGTAGGAATATTAATGATAAAACTTTTGCCTCACAGAAATAAAATTGATCTCCTTTGATCAATAAACTATGTTATAGAGCACCAGAGAAGAATATTCTGCTGAGAGGAAATAATAAGTTTTACTATCATGAAAAGACTTTTAGAAGCTGTATTCACTTCAGTAGAATATGACTGCAATTCAAGCATAATTTTCTACAGCATTCCAGTTTCTTTTGGATCAGTTTTGGGAAAATTCTCTTGCTATCTTTTCTCATGATGAAACATTTCCTGATGCATACGTTGGTGTAGCAATAATGCTGATGTTTGATATTGATGACACAGAGCAAGTAGGTGCTTTAACACATTGAGGCAAAGTAGTAGAAAACATACTCTGGTTCTCTGTTTTTTCTCTTCATAGAGGTTATGCTACATTTAGCATATGAAACAGAAAGCCAAGTAGAAAATGGAGAYAGCAATGGCCAAGTAGTGGAACATAGAAATAATATGCCCCCGTGGCAGCAAAAGGTGTCCTTTCTTAACCCAGGGAGTGTGAATATCAAGTTTACTGTTTTCTATAGAATTCAAAAGAATATTTTATTCCTTTCAGTCTTGCTCTTGGTATCTTAGARACAAACAAGCATCTGGAATGGAGAAAAGTAAAATAACTACCTTCTTAAGCCTTCTTCTCCTTTGTATTTATTTCTCACACTCAGATACTCAGATTCTCAGACACTATGCTTGCTGAAAAGGAGCTATAAATTGACTGTTAATAGCCACAGCTCTTACAGAGCAAAGTCTGTCATATGTATATTACACTCTTTATTATGAAACTTTCATCTCAGGAGAAAAAAGCATTCATTATTAATAACTATTGTAGTCAATATTTAATATATCTCCATTCTTCTGAAACATAAGATTATTGATATAAAATATTAATTAACAGTCAACACATGCTGGAACTCTATCTCATTTAATTACACTTAAAACTAAACAGTGTAAGTCAAGTGCWCATTTCAAGATGTCTTAAAGCAAGAACCAGATGTGAAAATACTGTAGAAAAAAATACATATCTCCATTGCACGAGCTGAAATACGCACGATGAAATGTCTGAATTGTTAATATAGATAATATCATTCTAACGGTAAAAATAGAAATAGGTTATAAATGTGTGTATGTCTTTAGGGAAGAATATGTGACATAGAAATAAACTTAGTATGCTTTCTAACTATTCTTCCAGGCATTMATTATTTCATTATCTCATTTAATAAAAGAAGAGTAAGGCGGACCAGAAAAACAAAAACAAAAACAAACAAAGAAACAAAAACTCAGGACATATATATATATAATTATTAACTTCACAAAACACCTTGAAAAAAAATATATGTTCAGTGGAACATACCTTTTTTTTTTTGTCAGCCCCACCACTGGTCTTATTGCTCCCCTGTGTCTCATCATTTACATTCCTTTTTGCTATGACAGGTTAACTATATGCCTGTACATACACATTCCGTTAGGAGAATTACATTGCAAATTTAAGACAGAAAATTCTCTCAACTGAGTCATGTTATAGACAATATTTGTCTTTACTTTTAGCAAGAAATGGAAACATAAAAGAGATATAGACAGAACTCATGATTACTTTTATTCTAAAGATATAAATGCTGCTTTTCTAACAATATATATATGTTACAAGTTATGAGGTTATAACCTTATTACAGGTTATTATAAATTATAATTAATTATTATAGTTTAGTTGGTTAAAATTGACAGTTTTTTTTTTCCAATTCCAGGTAGAGCAGAATGAACTTGAACAAAATTTAGTATATTAATTAAAATTGGATAGAATTGGAAAAAGTTTCCCCTATTTAATGCAATAGTTGTATCTGTATTTCCACCAAAGTAGAAACAAGTTTGAGGTGTATGCTAATCTCCAGACCAATACCATTTAAAATGAAATAAAGGGCTCCACAAAGCTTAATAATCTCACATAAAGTCTCCCTGTGCACTAATAAAAGAAACTCTGAAAGCAGAAAGCTATCACTGTATGCAAGAATAACAGAGAACTTCATAATACTATAAATACAGTATGCAGAAGGTTTAAATGCTTATTCTGTTGGTACTAATGGAAACTATCTGTGCTAATATTCTCTGTATGGAAAAATGAATAGACCTCCTGTGAATGTTTGTTGTTTTAAAAGGTCTGACATCTTGCTAAGAAAAAGCAATTATTCCTCCTGTTCTACACAGTCTGGCTCATCTCTTGGTCTGGGATAAATGCCACAAGTTGTTTTGTTCATACCTCTTCAAACAAATTAGTGGACTTTAATTTGTAATACCTACTCCTACAGTATCTGATCTCAAAATCAGATAGAGAATGAAACAATTTCAAATACACAAATATTTCCAGAGTACTTATAAATCCCCTATAATGAGAAATGCTTAAAATGTACTCTGCAGAAATCTGAACTAGCTATAGAAAATAAATGCCTCTAAACTCAAAACTGTTATGCAAAAATACAGTTGCATTTTTAGAAGCTGTAGCAACTTTTGGAAGAGATCTACATATTTTTGAGAAGGGATGGAATCTTTAGATTATCTGGTAAAATATTTTATGTAGTCCAGGCTACTTAATTCCAGCTCCCCATGCTAAGTTATCCTGGCTGGGTACGTGGTCTGGTTAGACACGGAGATAGGAAACATGATGAAATTCATCACTGTTCTTTTAAAATATTCATAATTTGATTATTAAATTATTTTTGTTTGAACTACTCAGTTCTATGAGACTCACCTCATCATATTCATTCAGTCTTATACTTGCAGTAGTTTTATATTTATTTCTGAGTCATTGATTAAACATTAAACAATATTGGAAGCTACAATGCTTATGGGATGTAACTAAAAATTCATRTTTTAAGATGAATAAGATTTCAGCTGTCATCAGTTTGCTGAGATCTGTCACCTGTTTTATAATCCATTAAATGTTGATATTACTGATTTCAAATATTTCTTATCTTTATTCCAAATAATATACCATCACATACTCTGTCACAAATAGCTTACAGAAGGAGATTTCACTAGTATAGAAATATATTTATAATTAGAAAGAATCGAACTTTTTTTTTTTTGACAAGCTCTATTTTCATTAAAACTATGTTGATTGACACAAGTTATAATTTAATCCTTTAATTCATTACTAATTAAATACCCTAAAACATTTTTCATTATTTTGCCTAGGACTCAAGCCAGGCTAAGTGGTCTTGAATTACCTGGTCAGCCTGTTAACTTTTCCTTACTGYTGAGAAAGCATGATGCTTTTTCAAGTCTTGATATACATTTTTTTTCTCCAGGGCATGGAATAATGGCAACCAGCACCTACATTATTCCCTGATGTATATTGTCTAGCTCATACAGTTGTAAAATCTTATCTCTAATGTATGTTGTATAGATTCTAAAGGCATGGAGTCTACTGCAGTAAATAGGATATTGGGGTTATAATGTTATTTTGCAAAATACCACCCTAAACACCAGAAGAGTTTACTAAACATTGTGCTAGCACTTCTTAGTAGTAGGTATGCACATATGTCTGACAGGTGTGAGTGTTAGATGTGTGCATACTGATTTGCCATAATGTTGGTCAGCTAGTTGGCATATCTTCATGTTAAAGAGGATTTTCTTTTGATGACTTCACATGCATCTTTTTTTTCTGTACTATTTTTTTTAAAAGCAACCCTATTACACACTGTTTTTGCATTTGACCTGCTGGCAAATCCTGACAAAATATTTAGTGCTTTATATTTATCAATTCTAGTTATGAGTAATAYTATCAATGATTTTTTCAACTTTTATGATTTTCGATTATTTTTATTTCTTATTCAAAATTACTTACAACTTTATCTTCAATACTTAAATATTAAACACCTCTCCACCATTTTTTTTCTTTTGACTGCAGTGTTTTGGAAGTGAAGTATTTCCCAGCAGATCACATGAAGTTTCCTCTCTTTTTGATTCTTTGCAAGGTCCTGTTGCTCTCAATAAGCTTTAGTTCTGTTTGGCTTGGGACAGTTAGAACTGTGTTTCAAGTATTAGAAAATCTCATTTAGATTTCAGTATGGAAATAGTTCTTGASCTATGGTGAGAATGTGACAGAGAATGAACTGGACCCAACTCTGCTGTTTAAAGGGACACCTATAGAGAGCAAAGAGATGATGCTCAATGAACGAAGGACTAGAATATACAATTTAGTCCTTTTGAAGCTTTTTTTTCTCCCCCTAGGAAACTGATTTTAAGCAGTTCTGACAGCATTACAATGCATTTTTACTTCAGTTTCTAGCATAAATAATTCTCAAGCAGATATAAAACAAACTATTTAAACATCCATAGGAATCTTAATCAATCCTGTAGATGCTAAGACTTCATCAGACAGAACAGAGATTTGAAAACGGAAGACTTTGGATTTGCTAAATGCAATAAGAATTTAATCAACTTTTTCTAGTAGATGTTTAGAATGAACATTAGAATCCTTTGAGGTTTCTCTTATGCTCTGCAAATTACCTGAGAGCTGAAAAAATAAAAACAAGGTCACTCATAAAGACTAGATATGGCCTCCTTCTATATTTGCTTCCAGCTCTTTTTTTTTTTTTTTTATCTTCAGAAGCACAAAAATAGTACCACTAATATAATTAATACACCAGAACTATAAGGAAAGGCTTCTCTGAAGATGTTATATTAACATGTTACAGGCATTACATGAACTATTTTAAGTCAGCTGAGAGTATAAGAAACGGGAAGCTCCTTGTGTTCCACTTCCTAGAATTAAAACACCCACTTAGTCTTCACTGGGCAATTTTCATAGTAACTGAGATTTGCACACACACTTATGTCAAAAAGATAAAAAGAAAATCTTGCCTTTGATGAAACAGTGCTAAAGCTGCTATTAACTTTAGGGAAATCAGTTCTCTGCCTGACTCCTAAGGCTATAGATGTGCAAGAAAATGAAGCAGGCCAGGGACCGYTCCATGGCTCTGTGGCCAACTGGTATAGCACTGTTCATGTTCACAACCTAAAAGCACTTGCTCCAGACCACTGTTGACACGTCTAAAATACCTTCCAGGAATGATTCCCAATGTGCGCTCTTCACTAAGCTGTGTATAGCTCAGAGTGGTGATAGCAGCTAATATGTTCCTTTGGTATGCTGTAAAATTGTAAGAAAGATCTGCTTCTCAAAGGGAGAAAACCTTCTGTTTGACCCTGCAAGATTCAGCATGAGATGATAACTGCTGTCACTGAAGATCAGTGCCTATAAGATACAAATAAGTTTTTTTGATATCAACTCTTGTATCAGTGATCTGGGTACATTTGCCCTATTGAAGCACTATATTTTTAATCCATTATGCAAAGCACAGAGGCAATATATTATCTCTTGTGTGAATCTACTTGACATTCSAAAGGAAGATTTTATTTTAAAGTATATTTTCATCATATTGCCCTCCATAACCTCATATTCAATGAAAAAAATGCAAATTTAACAAATGGATTTTGGCAGTGCTTGAAGACATACGATTCAAGAATATCGAATTACTTGTGGGTAATTTGAGAACTTTGGATATRGTAATACTGTACATAAATATGATTAGCTTAACCTAGGCAACCTTATTAATAACACACAATAAGTGCTTCTCYTTCTTTAATGACATGGCATGTTTGAGGGGTTTGTCAATGGTACTAGAATTGTAATTTTAAATGTAGTTAAGCTTGATCAGTGTGCTCAGCTACATAGAAAAGAAAAATATTTTTTCTAATCTGAAACAAATCTGAAAGTTATATGTGTTTTGCTAATTCTACTGCAGATGTGTCAAAATTGGTGAATACGTCTGTAGATYGGAATCTAAGAAACTATTTCAAAACTTCTATTCAGAATATTTTAACTAAGTTCAAATTAACTGTATGGAAGTAAGCTTTTCAGAAATGTCTTATCAAGAGGATTTCCTGTGACTCTGGTACAAATGAAATTTGAAAAATCCTTCCTTCTCTAGCCAATTATTCAAAGTACAAATATGCTGCTTAAGCTGCCTAAAACTTAGTGATATATACTTTGRCTTCTAAATAGTGATGACTTTTGACTGTATTAGGAATGAAATATTTTAACATATAATAATAAAGCATAAAATTTAAGAATTTGCTGTGGTAATTTGAGAAAAAGTCAATTCTATTTTTTCCAGAAGAGCTTGACATTTCAACAGAAGTCATCTCTTCCGCTTTTTAAACTGCCTTTAGTAAAAATCTGCACAGAGTCATGGACTTTAAGATAATAAGGAAGCACTATGATAATTTAATTTGAATTCTGACAGAAAATGGGCTGTAGCATTTCAACAAGTGCTTCCTGCTGTTGTGGGAATTGTTTTCTCTCTTTTATTTGTGAATACCATTGAGCCAAATAACTTGTGCTGACCTTGCTCTAGCTTTACAGTTTCTTTCATTCTTTCTTTCTTTTTTTCTCTTTTTTTTTTTCCAATCATCTTGTGAGATATATGTTTAAGGATCTAAGGATCTCTACAGATCATCTACTCCAACCCCCCTGTTCTAGCAGGGACATCTAGAGCACATGGGACAGGATTGCATACAGGTGGGTTTTGAAGACCTCCAGAGAAGGAGACTCCACAACCTCCCTGGACAGCCTGTTCCACTGCTCTGTCACTCTCAAAGGAAAGAAGTTCTTCCTCATATGGAGACTGAACTTCCTGTGTTTCAACTTATACCCATTTGCCCTTGCAACTTATACCCCCTGCCCTATCGMTGGCCACTGTAGGGAAGAGTTCAGCCTCTTCCTTCACACTTCAGGTATTCATACCTTCATACTTCAGATGCGGCCTCACCAGAACTGAGTAGAGGGGCAGAATCACCTCCCTTGACCTGCTGGCAACACTGGCCTGATGCAGGCCAGGATCCCATTGGCCTTCTTGGCCACGAGGGCACACTGCTCACTCATGGTTAACTTGGTGTCAACCAGGACTCCCAGGTCCCTCTCTGTGGAGCTGCTTTCCAGCAGGTCAGCCCCTAATCTGTACTGGTGCCTGGGGTTATTCCTCCCCAGRTGCAGAACCYTGCACTTGTCCTTATTGAACCTCAGGAGGTTCCTCTCTGCCCCACTCTCCAGCCTGTCCAGGTCCCTCTGAATGGCAGCACAGTCATCTGGAGTGTCGGAGTGGAGTTTAATTAAACTACTGAATGTCCAAAACATTATTCTTTTGTTGATATCTCTATTTCAGTGTTTGATACCTTTCCAGAAAAAAAAAATGCTAATGTCAAAGACTAAGAATTTTTTTTTTCTAGCAAAGACTATTGTTTTGACTCAAAGCAGGAAGAACTGGAATATGCTCTATGCCCTGCCTGATAGAGGAAGTCACATTATTTGTTGATCTAATAATAGTCTTTGTTCATAAAATCTATCTATTCCTTTGCAGCATTAGAACAACCTGAGCATTTGTGAGATAAAATATGAAAATACAATTGAACTGAAAATAAAAACAGTATCAAATATTATCAAGATGATATTAAAATAAATTAAGAAATAGTTAAAAAGAAGTGCTAAGCCCATGCTTTTTCAGATTCTGTTTATTCACTTAATTTGAGGAGGAAAGAGGATGGGGAAATGGCCATTTTTAACACAGCCACAATAGTGAATGGCTGAAAGGGATCTGAATTTTGAAAGCAGAGATTATCAGAGTAAATAAGAGTAAATAACTTGGAAATGTTTGCAAATTTACTTAAATATTTTTATGGCTATGTTGCTAAGCCCATTTTTACATATAGAAAAGATATAAAACAGATTTTAAGAATGCTACAGGTTACAAACAAACCATTGTGAAGTAAAATTATATAGAATCAGTCTATAAGGCAGCTGGAAATATTTCTGGACCTCTATACTGAAATAATTTCTTCTTCAAAGTTCTCTGAACTAATTAATTAAGCCTATGAGGTAGATAATTTTTTGGGTAATCCCCTTTTTACAGAAAGAGAAACCAAGAGAGTGACTTACCCAACACAACACGTCAAAATGAGGATTAGAATTCAGAATATCTGACCTGTCGTGTGATGAAAAATAACATTCATTTAACTCATGAATTAAATTTACCAGTAAACTGTAATAGCCTCAAGTCAGTGCTGGTGATAACCTAAATAAAAATGTCATATCTCCAACAAAGTTGGACATACCTGTAACTAGAATACAACACCATGCTTACCATTTTGTTATTTAAATATAGTAAATATATGAATTCAATACAAGCTTCACTGAAATCAGTTTTGCATTGATATCATAGATTATGGGTGATACCATGAAAGAGTAAAGGCTCATTATGAATATTTGGTTCAGCCTTCCCATGGCTGAACTATAGAGGTTTAATGTCCATCCATGACAAAGTTAACTCAAAAGAGAAGCATTAGATAGCCATAAAGAATTTTGGTGGATAATTAAAGCTCTTTTCAGAGGACAGGAAAACACTCTGAGGGACAAAAACAGTTCTCTCTTATCTGTAGGCTTTGTCACTAATAAATTTCACAAACTCAGGAGATAATTTGGAAATGTGTGACTGAGTGCAAGCTTCATCTTATCTAAAAGTAGTGGCCTCAAGTCCTGAATTTGCCTGTGCATGGATTCTTCATTTGCAAAATGGAATTTGAAATGTAATGGAAAATGCAAAAGTGCAAAATTCATTTGTAATTTTAAACCAAAGATTTTTGAACTCATTTTTTTTAGAAAACATTAGCTTTGTAAAACTAAGGCAAGCTGCAAATATTTTCTAAATTTCTCCAAGGATAATACTCTTTCTGGAGATCGTCATTTGTAAGGCATATTGTCGAAATTTCAAATACTACTCAGAAAAGAGAGACCAATGGTTTTCTTTTTGTAGAAATAAAATTGCTTACATTTCTCCATGGGGTCTTCTGCATCTGAAATCCTAGCAATTTCACTATTAGCTGTCCTGTCAATGTTTTTTCATATTTATGAATCTCTATTGTGATGCGAAACAGAACTGTTTTGTTTATTTAGCCATCTGCAGCATTTCATTAATCTTAATGCATTTAAWAGAAAACTACAGAAGACRTGCATTTTTTGGGTGTGAAAAATAGGAAATTGAAGCCAATATTTATTTTTCTAATTAAGATTTCAGTCTACAAGGAAAGATTACTATTCAATCAAAAACATGTGTTCTTGTGAAAAAATGCTGACTAGTTTTAAACG
This sequence comes from Nothoprocta perdicaria, assembly GCF_003342845.1. Taxonomy (NCBI): domain Eukaryota; kingdom Metazoa; phylum Chordata; class Aves; order Tinamiformes; family Tinamidae; genus Nothoprocta; species Nothoprocta perdicaria. The sequence continues at coordinate 1,232,728 of NW_020455093.1, forward strand.
GTATCTAAGTCTTGAGTTCTTTTGAGGTTATAGCCAATTACACTGGTAAAGTGTTAACTACTGTGAACATTTTCCATCCAATACCTATGCATATGCAGAGTCTTTTCTATCACAACTAATTTAGTATTATCTCTGATCTGTTGGCTATTTAACCTTTGTCCACAATCATGTATTAATATTAGATAATAAGTGGCCTAATACAAATTCCTTTGGGATGCCTACCTCCACTAACAGTTGTCACTTCTTCTGTGCCTTCACTTCTGAATCACTGACCAGAGCACAAGACCTTCCTTCTTATCCCATAGCAGTCTAGTTTCCTTAAAAGCTTTTGGTCAATGTTCCAAATATCCAAGTAAATTATTTTCTGTAGTCTCTGTTATCTAAAGAATTACTTAGAGAATTGCCCATTATATGGTATTTAAATATTGGTTCACTTATTCTATTCTTTATTTACACTTATCTATATTATATATAAGACTTATTTATTTATTTATAGCTCACTGGATCCTCCTTGAATCCAATTCAAAAATTAATGTGACATAACAACATTTGGACATAACACCCCAGAGCCTGCAGCACTATGACCACTGTTCCTTTAGACAGACCGACAGCCTAAGTGCCTCATTTTGCTGCTTTTCCTCTCAAATCCCTGAGCTCCTAAATACTCCATCCTTAGCTCTTAACTATTTACTACATTTTGTCCTTCTTGTCTTTTATGGCTTTAGTCTCCATGCTTCCAGCTGAATTCTTCTCACCACTTAGCAGTATCAGAGCTGGACTTGGGCTCCTGGAGAGCTGAGGAGACCAATAAGAGAAGGAAGAAGACAGGAGGCAGCTACAAAGTCCATAGAGGAAACAAGTAAATCCAGGATGGGAACAGGACCTGGAAATTGGCAGGTCACAAGCTGTCTTTACTACTTCCTTCTCCTGTTCTTAACAAGGCTTGGCCTTGTTAATCTCATTTTTTTTCTTCTCCCATCTCACATGTGTAATTTCTAAGTCTCTCAACTGCAGACAGCCAAAAGASCAGTTGTTCTCATCTGGACAAATCCTCTATGGATACAAATGGATTGGTCAAAGTGACGTTTCTGAGGTAATGATTCCCTGTTGCCTTCATCTTACATAATATCAACCCCAGATTTGCAGACTGGATGTATATAAATGCACAGATCACCTCATGCCTTTTATAAATAAAAGGGGAAACAGGCTTGTAACGGAAAGAATGTTTTTAGGCCTATAGGCACAGCAAGTATATGCAGGGAAAGATGAGAAATAACTTGAAGTTTGGCCCTTTTGTGGATGAACTACAGTTGCTCCTTGATATAACATTAACATCACTACACATTATCAAATACTCTTATTTACCATAAAATGCAGGGAGCTTGTTATGGAAGTCATATTAGGTGGATTCAAAGTAGGTGGATACAAAGAAAAGGATAAAATCTCTTCTCAAAAGACAGTGGGAATGTCTGTTGACCATAACTGTTTTGAATCTCAGTATTCCTCCTGTGGAAGATGTTTTTATGATGGCTTATTAAAACACTGTAATTTATAAATGCAAAGTTAATGAGTTATGTTTCTCTTTCTTCATAAAAATGCTCTCTGAACAATAGAACTGTCACAGGAGTGCATATGTATGTACAATGTCTACCGCCGCATGGAAGATGGAGTTTGATATTGATGAATTATTTATGCTTCCTAATTGGATTTTTTTTGAGCTACCGGAATTATCATTAGCATAATTTATATTTTATAACAGAAATGTCTCCAAATACTAATTTCCACTATATTAGCATTCAGATAATACAGAAATATTTTTGTAACTGTTTGTTTTTTCATTTGATGCAGGAAGAAAACAAAACAATAAATGAACTAAATTTTTCAAGTGTTTTTCTCAGATCAAGATAYATACCTTCCACTTTAAAATAAAGCAATGCTGGAAAAAAAAATCCATTTAGAAGAAGTATGTTTGAAAGGATGCCATATTGTAAACAAACAAGTGAAAAACCTCAGTCGTTTATGTGTCTCTAATTCATTTTAGATTTTAAAAAGTAATAAAAATTCATTTTAATATTTTAACATATACTGATGTTTTAATGGAGAATGAAATAAAAATTGTGCTCATTTTGTTGATGAGACAGATATGCTAAATCTGTGTTGTAGCGAGTCTGTATTCAGACAATGGCCATGAATTAGCTCACTTGAAATAAAAAAGTATACAAGTCCTCAAGGATGGCAGAGCAATTTAATACTGTGCAGGATTAGCTTTCTGAAACTGCACTCTGGAAATCCTGAGGGTCTCATAGCTCACTAATTCCAAACTTTTAATATCCTCATTTAAATTTCCTCAGACTTAATAATGGACCCTAAAGTMAGAATTTGCTATTTAGGGAAAATATAAATACAACAATTATCAGCTTGGTACTCTCCTTGAAGACAATGAACATACATACAGTCATACAATTGGGTCTCCTAGGAATTTGCAAGAAGACTAGAGAAATTTTCACATGTTCATATACTGCCATGTGGACAGATGCTGATAAACTGCCTAGATGAGTATCCTTTTCAGACCAGGCACTAATAATACATTAGCTTGGGTACAGCACTGAAACTGAAACAACTGAAACAACACTATGTACAATCTAAACCAAAGTGAATYCCATCCAGGCAACTTAAAGGACGGTTATAAGAAAGCAAACCATCCTTATAGGTACCCCTCTAACCTAAAAGTATATAGATGTGTGTTCTGAGTTAAAAAGCTGCTCTTGGTTAATATATGACTTAATTTTACTTTCTTTAAAATATATGCCAGATAGTTTGTGCACATTCTAAACAAATGTAAATACCTACCCAAGTGGTGAGACAATAGTGAAAACTTTAAGCATTTTGGCTTTTAATGGCTTTTCATACCACTTTGCAAGGTCAAATATTTAAATCTAGTCACAAATACTGGGTCTTTTTCACCTTCAATTGCATTTTAAGAATAAACTCATAGCATGAAAGTCTGCTTACATACGGAAAACATCTTTTTTTTTATCTGTCTGTTTTACAAACTTTGTACCACCAAACACCACTTGATTGGAAAATAACAGTAACACATTGGTTCCAAAATGAATACACAAGCATTTACAAGTTGTTACAAAAAAAGAAATACTTTGAAAAGTTTCATTTGGAAATCCTTCTTTCATACATAGTCAAAACTTGCAAAGAGCAAATATTTTGTCCATTTATACTCTGCTGGTGTTTCCCATAGGAAGAGTCAAAGGCAAACAGTATTTTTAACCAGTTTTACACATTCACATKTAGTATGGGTCATTTCTAAAACATTCTGAAACAGAATCACATAATATTCAAGGTTGGAAGRGWCCTCTAGAGATCATCKAGTCCAACCTTCCCGCTCAAGCGGGCACACCTASAGCATGTGGMACAGGGTGGCATCCAGGCAGGTTTTGAAGACCTCCAGAGTAGGAGACTCCACAACCTCCCTGGGCAGCCTGTTCCACTGCTCTGTCACCCTCACAGTAAAGAAGTTCCTCCTYACCTGGAGACGGAACTTCCTGTGTTTCAACTTATTCCCATTTCCCCTTGTCCTGTCACTGGCCACCCATGAGAAGAGCTTGGGCCCTCCTCCCTGCATTCTCCCTTCATGAACTTCTACATGTTAATCATATCCCCTCTCAGCCTTCTCTTCTCCAGAGAAAACAGGCCCAGTTCACTCAGTCTCTCCTCATACGAGAGATGTTCCATTCCCTTAATCATCTTAGTTGCTCTCTGCTGGACCCTCTCTTTGAACCTCACATCCCTCTTATACCGAGGAGCCCAGAACTGCACACAGTACTCCAGGTGTGGCCTCACCAGAGCTGAGTAGAGGGGCAGAATCACCTCCTTCTACTCAGCTAGAAACCAGCTGAGACACTGAGTAACACACCACCTGACACATTTGATCAGAAGCCAAATGGTGGAGTGGGATGCTTCCTCACAAGGTATKCTTGAGAGTTGCTCTAATAAGAAATGAATGCTGCTCAGGCTCTCAACTCATTAATTGCGGTGCAAATTCAGCTATCAAATACTTTAATGAAGCATTTATCTATATCAAGAGGAATGTCATAAAAGGACACACACACAAAAATTGAATAGAGAGGAATATAAGGCAAATATAAAGGAATTGGGCAAAGCTGGAGGTAGTGAAAAAAGAATACAAGATTTAAAGAGGTAATGAGAGAAGGTAAGGAAGAGGAAGAGGGGGAAGAAGAAGATGGAGTCTGAACTTTGTTACAAACATAGCTATTCCTATTATTTATAGTCACTTCTGATATTACCTAACACACTTGAATGTGCCATTAGTGAATTTTAAGAAATTTTAACAATTACATCATATTCAAAAATGACTTACCAGGAGGCAGTTAACAAGTAATATCACAGCCCAACATAAGTTACACAGTCTTTGTCATGAAGATCATAGTCTCCACAGTTTGGCATCTCCATCCTCCTGTACTTCCTGTTGCTTAGAAAATATAACAYGGCTTTGATTGCTTCATTCAAGAAATGATATGTTCTGGTGATTCATTTAACTGAGTTTGGGCATTTATTACCATGTTTTTCAATACTATTAAATATTAGGGTTAACCAAAATGCTCTTGGATCTACACAGACTATATTCATGTATGTCCATGGACTATAATCTGAATTTAGGCACTTAGTTCAAATTAGAGACAGCTACCTGTAACACATATGTTTAGCTTCCTTGATCTCCAAACTGAAGTTACTCCCAATTTACAAAATTTCTTTATTGATCAGTAACTTCTTATCAGTAACTTCTGTAAACCTTTGAATACTTCAAATTAAAAAAAAAAAAGACAAAAAAAGGCACCAAAAGAATTTGCAGTGTTGTCCTTTAATGCACTCTTTTGTATTGTTACAAATACTGTGTCCTTCAACTTCTAACTATATGTAAAAATACTATGACACCATCCGTAAATTATTACTGGTTATGCTATATAATAAGGTCCCGTGACAATACAAGAATTGTAAGTAAAACAAAAACTAATAACAGAGTACTTACATTCACTGAGAAATTAGCTACATGGGAATATTTGACATACTCCTACACTTTAGAAGATAATGTCTCTTCTAAGGTTATTAGAAAGAAAAGATAATAAATTCTTTAATGACCAATTAAGTTTAAAGGTGCTCCTTACAATTTTCTGGACAATTCAATGTTTAACAGAATATTTAAGACCTTGAAGATTTTTATACAAAAATTCTATCATTCTTTTTTTTTTTTTTAGGAAAAAAAAACCTTATTAAATCTGGATGAAAATAATTTAAATATCTCAGAAAACAGAACAACTAAAATGAAAAATAAAATTTGAATTTTAAAATGTTCTGTATTTCCCACAATAAAAGCAAAGTAAGTCATAGGTGTWTATATTCAACTGATACCAATAGCAACCTGTAAAAATATGTAAGAGGAAACAATAAAAAGATGAAAAGAGTTACTTTCAATTTGAAACAAATCTGAAGAAAAGAGGTGGTAGAGAAATAAGCCATGGTTTGATGATGGTAGATACTTGGTATGTGTACACAACCTGTTTGTGGAAGATTCAGACATTTTTCTGGTCTAGGTATATAACAGCACTACAAATGGGAAACAGTGGATGGGCAAGAAGGCAGACAAGTTTGTTGTGTGAGTGTGCACCAGACACGTGTTACTTTGCATCTCACATTGCCCTATATTCAGGCTGCTTTTGACTACCTGGTAGGCTTTGGTATGCCAGATTTCTTATTTTATCATTTGGAGAGTCTCCATTGGATTCTTGAAGATCAGACACTAACCCATTTAAAGTAAATGTTATGTCCCAGCAGCTATGYTAAGCTACCTTATAGCACTGAATTGCCAATATTACATTTTTATCTTGTGCACTGAGCAACAGCAGCAGCAGTGGCAGCAGCAGCATCTACCAATGGTACAGCTGTAATAAAAGTCTAGGCATTAGGATTTTTTCTCAAAATCCGTTTCTTTAGAAGAACAGTGCCTCATGGCACAAGGTCACCATGCAAAATATGGGGAAATTGCTAGCAGAAGAAGAATTGTAGGATAAAACATGATGATGTTTACTCAGACTTGTGGATGAGTAAATGAGTAAATGAGTAAATGAGTAAATGACAAATAACAGATAGAGCTAGAACAATGACCACCAGGAAGATTGACATGGTGCGTTTGGAACCTTGCAACCCTCAACTTTCATTGCTCTGCTGACAATAAGTTGAAGGACTGAAGAAATCATTTGAGAAGTAGCATCTGATTCATGATAGCTTTCAGCAGCAACATGTGTGATAGTATAACTGGCTTCACTTGTGTAAATCTCCCAGCTATTCACAATATTGATACTATATATATCTGCATATCTAAGCTCTCCAATAGCCATGGCTCAAAAAAAAGGATATCACTCCATCATTTTACAGTGCATTTTTCATTTTTAGGGACACTGCCGTGACCACTGACAGATGGCCTAGCAAAATACATGGTGCCTCAATCCACTTTTCTTTCTTGGCTGGTGAGAGGCAAACAGATCTAGGCCAATCAAGATTAATGGAGCCACTGTGCCACCATTACTTGGCAGGTCACTTCTGTTCTTATTACCATGGCTCATAAAGTCCTCAGAGACAACCTCATCTGTCCACAGAACATCTTTAGTTAGTACCTAAAGAGATGCTAAATGAGCAGGGAATGTTTTTCATGGAGGCACAGACTTAGACTGCCCTTCTGTACTTCTGAGATTCTGCTTCTGGTCTGGTATTTGCAAATGCAAAGGAGGTACATACAGGAAACAAAAGTCCAAGTGAAGCCATGGCTATGACCTCTGGCAACTGATGCTAGTTCACTCATCTGTGGTAGCCAAAAGAACCAAATTATGAGCAATGCCCTGGCTGAATATTTTATATAAATTCTTGACAGCTGTTTGCTTACATTGGGAAATTTTATATATATGGGATACATGCCATTAAAAAAACAGCCCCTATCTATTTTTTTTTTTTTTCCAGTGCCATTGAAATTTCTTGATGTAAGCCCTGGCAGCTTGTGTCCTGAAGCTTCTATTCCCAGTCTGTAGCTGAGAGTCCAGATTAAGCAGTATTTTAAATCCCAATTTTGCAGCCTTTGAGATCCCAAAATACCATTTGGTAGCTCTAGAATTTGTTTTCCATTCCCTAGTCTTTGTCATTGATATCAGAGTGGTAATTTTGATTTGGTACTAGGTACCCCAAGACTGTAGGCAATTACAGCTGAAATGACTGGAGAMAGAACATCATTAACAACACCTACTGTAAGCATTGATTAGATCGATAAAGACCACAACAGCAGCAAGCAGATTCTGATGAAGCTAGATCTTGATGAAAATTTGCAAATTATTATGTCATCTGCTGAGAATGAAATCTCAGGCTAATACAAACTATTTGTAGAYTCACATTGCAATTCTTTGATTCTTATTAGTAACACCTGAAACTACTGTTCAACATGCTAATTTCTCTACTCATAATTTTTATTCTTGAGTAATCTCTGGTTCATTGTCAGTTTTCACCCTAGACAATGATCAGGAACTGGATGGACAAGAGAAAATGAAAACTGTGATGATGGGATAAACTTTTTTTTTTTTACATTTTAAATGGCTGTGCCAAAAAATGCAATGTTTGTGGAAAATTGTCTATGTGAATAAAGGTTTTGATTGAAAATTTCTCAAATTTCAATTTGGATTGGAGTGAAACATGAGTAAAATCTGATCTTTCAGACAAAACTTCTTTTGCAAACAGTATTTTAAATGATTCAGTGGGTTCAATTCTGTATGAAGTAGCAATAAAAGGATACAGAAGGAATTAGATACAAYAACATTTTCTCAAAACTGAAACTATTCTCCATATAGCTTTAATAGAGCAAAAGTATAAAACAGAATCACCCAGCTCAGTCAGTCATTTTGAAAAGGTCTTCAGGAAGACTAATTATTTCTCAATAGGCATGCTCAGAAGTTTATCACAATTCTTTTGTAATTAGACCCATATTAAGATTCCTTAATCTCCTTTGCATACTCACTCCCTTTCTGCTAAAGCAATGAATGTTCTTAACAGTTTTAATTTTTAAACATGCTTCTTAATTAAATTGCTTTATGRGAAATAGGATTTTCTTTTCCCAGCTCAGAAACAAGTCTTCCATGACTGGTACCTACAGTAAATCTCAAAACTGGAAATTGCCATTCTTCTCCATACAAAAATCATGATAGACGRGACATCAGTGTTAAAAAGGTAATTAAAAAGAATAAGTGTTTTTCARAACTGTTTGCTTCCAATGCATTTGGAGATAATACAGATTGTGTTTAGATTGTTTCTGGAAGCATGGCGGTTAGACATTTAAGTGCTTATAAATTGAAAATGGATGTTTTAATGCAATGGATGTATTCTGCAACTGAGCTTTATGACACACACAAAGCATATGAGCCTTACAGGAAACTTGGAGACTAAATATTGTTTGTTTGTTTTAATTTTGCCTTATTTATTTGTATTCACTGTGCACCAGAGACATGAAGCTCAAAAGGAACAATTATTCAACTCAGATTCTGGACCAAAATAACTAACTTCAGTTTTAATATTTAAATACACACACACACACACACAAATGTTTATTAAATAGAATGAGTATTTTTGTACTTTTTTTTTTTTTTGTGTCTGTGTGTGTGTGTATGTGAAAAGAAAAATATTCAAGAGGAATCATTTAGAATGTTACAGCTAAGATGTTCCAAATAGATAGAAAAATTTGGCTTGTTGGATCATTGTTAACTCTGGGCTGAAGAAGCACTGATGACAATTTTGGGCTTAAAGCTACTAACAGCTGACAATGATCCAAACTCCTCTCCCCCAGMCCTCTATTCAATCATTTTATATTTAGTTTTCTAACTCTAGCCTCCTTCCCACAAAACTTAGAGCCTGCAATTTTCCAAACACTTACTTGCCTCAGTTTTTTCCCCTTATATAGCAAAGGGTAGTAAAATTATATAGTAAAGCCAAGCTTTATTCTGACTTAAATATTTCCACCACCATAGTTATTCACTGCATATCAATTTGGCTTATGTTCATACMTTCTAAAATAGATAAAATAATTGGATTAAGATATAAATAAAATATAGTATTGAATAGTTGCTATGTGAATAAATCCTAACTGTTGGGCTTTCTYGAATCCAGAGACTTGCAAACAATACTATATATATTTCTTGAATTATAAAATGTCTGAAGTGAATATTAGATATTCATATCTAAATAAGTAGAATAATTCATATTGAATTATTAAAGGGTTTCTTTTCCTGTGGGTCTAAAGAAACTTAAAAGGAGAAAATGCAATTTTGTAAATTTTGATTTAAAGCACAGTTGTCCTTTAAAAATCTACATCGTTAGGTAGAAAGCTTGGTTTTGATTTTTTCTTTTTTCCAAATGTCAAATAAAACACTAACAATCATTAGAAAGCAACATCATTTGTATCAGATTTCTATACAGACTGATTTCTAATCATAATTTAGAAACACAACCATCTGAATCATAATTTATTTTGAAGAAATAATTGRAAACCTTTTATTGCTGCTTTTGCCTGATTCACAGTATACGACATAGCAAATTTTCAGTGCATTTTCAGATAACAAAATACTGACTTTGATTTCTATTCTAAAYCCAAAGGCTACTGTAATCCATTGCATAGAGGTCTCCAATTCTGATGGAGTGTTTTAAAAGCAATCCTCCTTAGCTTGGCAACTTYTCTCAGAGCAGATGGTGAATATGACCAGTGGTTATAACTGGTCCCTTTCAGTAGAGAAATTCACCATTTCAGTAAATGATAACTAAACAAATTATCTGGTTGCATTTCCAACTCTCTAAATAGCATTGATCTATCAATGCATCAACATACATGTTCCTGCAGAAAAAAAATACAAGTTTCTTGATAATGAGCTGTGGTATTCTYACCATCCTTTTAAATAAATATAGCATATTATATGATTATATGATGAAATCAAGAAATTATAATTTGAATATGGTAAATAGAAAAAGCTTAATATTGTAATATTGTGCTATTCACTATATTATCCTTGGATTCAAATTCATGTTCCTTGAGGTAATTCTGGTTACCATAGTATTATTCTTGAAATTAGGGCACTTAAACCTTTATGGATCCAGATGCTAATAGCCTGAATTCTTGTTAACTTCAGATGATGTTTAGAATAGAGATCCRCACACCATATATACTCAAAGCCATGATATGGTTATGTTCTTCAAGACTAGATATATATAAAAAAAATCTACTACAGTTGAAAATCTCAAAATACTCATGTTTTTATTTCTCTTTAATTTCAGTCAATCTCGTTTTTCAACAAATATATACTTTGAAAAAAAACCACTTTTTTTCGTGCCTAGTAATAATCATGATTCACTTTCCTCTGTCTTATAAAAAAAAAAGACGAATAAACTTCGTTTTGAAATTAATTTTAATAAGTATGAATTTTATGATGTAATATCAAAAGTGAGAGCAGAATGAAGCCCAGTTCACATCCTTTATATTTTTTAAGTTACTGCTTGCATGACAACTGCAGAGTGATTTGAAATATAATTTTTGATTTATTTCAAGAACAAARGATTTGAGTTCCTGATAATTTGAAAGTACATGATTACTTCCAAGACAGTGCAAGCACACTCTTGCTTTACATTTCCCTAACTGCTTATATCTCTCTATAAAAACTGACACATGTTTAAATGTGAGAAGAAAGTGGCAGGTGTCTTAGGCATCTTAGGTACAACATAGCTTTATTGTTCCTTGACATTCCTTGACAGGTTTGATTCTGCCCAGAAACCTGTAAATTACATTGAACTGGATTTCTTGTTGAGGCTGTGGTGCTTTTCATGCTTATCACCATAAACAAGATTCTGCTCTGAGTTTAGAGTCTTCATAATAAAAGCATTACAGACTGTGATGAARTAAGTAATTTATTATTCTTCATTTGTGATTTGTAGCATCAAAACTAATATGGCTTTATTTTAAAATGTAAAGTAAGRTGTGGCCTAGCTGACTAACAAATTACATTCATTAAACTTGTTATTTTCCTTGTTCTTTCTGTTGTGTCACTCTGATTATTAATATTAATATTTTTTTCTGTACTAAAATTTTGGATTTTAGGTAGAGAGTGCTTTAGTAGATAAAGATTTCTCTCTACTCTCCTTCCAAGGAAAAATCTTCAAAGGAGTTATGACGATGATGTTTCTACCATTCTGCTTTGTGGCTCTCCAGAACTGGAGTGGCAAGTTCAATTTAGATATCTTAAAGCAAACCTATTTTGAATGGAAGTAACATTGCTCTMCTTATTTTAGACCACTTAAAGAGGAACTATTTACCACAGAGGAGAATTTCGTCAGTTAGCTTGCCAAATAGTTTGCTAGATCAAYGAAAGCTTTAGCTTTCTTTATCAGGAAGCTGATAGATAGTCTATATTGTCTGTGTATTACAACTAGATAACAGTCTTAATTGTATCCTCTGTATGTGGCCTGGCTACAGAAGAATATCAAAGAAAATAGGTAAGATCCAGGAAAGAAATCTTCCAATTTAATGTACACTTAGATCAAACTAATTCAGAAACTAAAGAATATTTTATTCATGAATATGAATTCACTTTAAAATGAGGTAATTTTCACCATTTATCCATTTATAGAAYCCATGTCTTTTCCATGACAGTAAATGATGGAATTCTTCTATATCTCATTTTAAACACACTACGGCTAGTTCAAAAGGAAGATTTWTTTWTTTTTTTTGCCATTAAGTATATAAAATTTTGTTTCTAATTTCAGTGAAAGCAGGATGAACTCCTGTAATTAAGGATGACTAGTCACTGTTTAATTGTGGTGTGACACATCTTACTGATAAAGGCAAACACAAAATTACCAAGCTTAACRAATGAATTTCAATAGCACTATTTAAAAACAGGATTTCCATCATTTGCTTCTGATTTTTTGAAATATAATTTATCCGCACAGTCACAACTTGTGAGTATAATCCATCAATAAAGTAATATTACAGTTGTTCAGCTGTTAAATTATGATCCATTTTGGATAGTATAAAAGCCGCTGGGATTCTTTATATATAGTTTCCTCTAGTGTTTATTTTTTAATTTGTAACATGTACCMCAGCAATGAGTTATAGTGATGAATTTCTGTTTTGTGATTATTAGTTTTTTAGATTAAGCATTTTATCTTGCTGACTGCAGCCAAATAAATGCAATTTACACACAGAGCAGTCTATAATACTCATTCAGTGCATGGGGTTTCAAGTTCTTCACTCCAAATGCAATCCCAGTAGCTAACTAACAACATAGGGTAGTGATCAGAAACTGAAGAGCAATTATTAGCACATATATCACATGAATGTGTAGAGCGAGATGAGTTTTAGAACCATATAGGAAACACTATTCTGATGTTTTATTTTGTTTCTTTTTTTCTCCATGCCTTTTGTTTGTTTGTTTGTTTTTGTTTTTGTTTTAAATAACTATCTAACATTTAGGTCCATGCAAACATTATGGCTTAATGTATTCAATTTCTAACATTCTTTGCGAAAAGGTCAAAGTATTTGTGCAATCTGATGACAATAATGAGCCACAAACATAGAAATACTGGTGTTCTGTAAAGAACAGATCCTGTAACCTTTCACTCTCCTTTTCCATCTTTATCACCATCATTTCCAGTATTAATCACATAAGATCTAGGCAAAGGCTAGATATTTTTCCCGGAATGCCTGCAGTCTGCTCAGCCATATTGCACAACATGCAGCACCAGCTCACTCTCTTTCTCCCTCCCATCCCAGGAGAGGGACAAATTCACTTATTTCTGAAGGTATGTTACACTGTAGAGGCCATATGAGAGATCAGATGACAACTATGTGGTTAGCCATTATGTGTTTATAACTTAAATTGTTCTTTCAGGTGAATACACATCAGAGGGTGGACACAATAGACAGGATTACATCACTCTATCTGATCAGTGCCCAAGACTGTGATGGTGGAGCCCTCTCCAGTCACAGCAACAATGTAAACTACATGACTACACTCTGGACCAATGTCTACACCAGAAGCTCTTCAGCCTCCCTGAATCACAAAGTTCCTGCAATGTATTATAGAGTTTGTTTGTACATAACAAACCAACAAACAAACATAAAGCATCCACTGACATCCTGCAACACCTCCATGGCAGCATATTCAACGTGTTATAAAAAAACTGCAGGTTGTGGGTTTCAAGAAGGCTGAGGAGAACAGGAAACTACATTCAAGGAGTTACAGACTGAAGAAATACAAATCTCCTAAGGTCTTAATGGACAACACCATACTGATATCTGTAGAGCCAGCAGATACTGCTTACATGATGTATCCCAAAATATCTGTTTTTTTTTTTTTTTTTTTTTTTTTTTTTTACATCTACTATTAGAATGCATGCAGATCTATTACAAAACATTAAGACATAAGACAGCAACACTACTTGGAATCCTTTAAAGTCTAAAAAGACTTGACACTTTATTCAGAAAAAGCAGGAACAAGCACAAGGAATGTTATGACCAAATTTCTCTGATGTTTGGTCTATACCATAGCTGGCAGTTAGTAGTCTGCTTGCTAAGGTGGATGCTGATAAATGTTCTATCACAATGATAAAGCTGTAAATACTCCGGAGGGAAGGACAAAAGATTTCAGTCTGGATGACATATGATACTTTTTGCTAAAATATGTGGTTCAATGAGAMTGACACCCAGGTGGAATATAGCAATGCCTGAAGAACTCTACAAAGAACCAGATGTGTTCCCTCCAGAAGTGCTACCTGGCGTGTTGCAAATACGCTATGGAAGTATGGTTATGGGTACTATAAGAATATGGACAGTCAGGGAATTTGTCCTCTGGGGAAGTATTAACAGCTTTTTTTTATGGAACAGAAGAGGACAATATTTCTAGAGTAAATAATTTTTAAATTCTGTCATCATAAATTTTACTCCTTATAGTGCAAAACTGGCTATACTGAATTAGCATTTATTTCTATTCTGCTGCTTTAATTGGGTACCCTTGAATCTGTACAACAGCAATAATACGGCAGAAAGCTAATATACCTGGAATTGCCTATTCTAGTTTTACATTCACAACAATTAAATTAGATTGTTCATGTGGCTTTTCAGACTTTAGGTGTTTTAAAGTGTTTTACAAAGTATTGAATTAAATGTTTGCGGTGCTGTGGCCCTGTAGGCAAACAGAGCTCCTATTATGCTTCAACAATAGTTCACACACAGATATAGAATTGGCACCTGATTTTATATTGAGAGCATGAATGGAGAGGACACTGAGGTTATCCTCAGCTCATTTTGTATGTTCCACAAGCTCTTAAAATTTCCACCTGAATAGGCAAAGGCGTGTAAGGCAGAAAGAACAGCTATAGAAGATGAAAACTATGCACAGCTTCATTTTGCTGATTTAAGCCACCAGGACTAACCTGTCAAAAGCCTTTCTCACCATTCATTGTTATTTGAGAATATACAGAAATGGTGTAGCTACAGAGAAAAAAATATTCAACAGTCTTCACATTCTGTTTGCAAATAAAATTGCCATATTCAATTTTATCAACAATGTATAAAAAATTATTATGAATGAAGCTTATGAATTGTATTATGCCCCAATAAGGATCAGCATGAGTAATTTATTCCTCATTCCATTTTGACCAAACTCTGCAGACTAATTCCATCTGATCCAGCTTTTTTTCTTTCTTTCTTTTAAACTGATTTTTTTTCTCCTGTTTATATCACCTCCTAGAAAATACATTTACATATAAAACTCAACAAATTTTCTATATTAAATAGGAAATTCAGGACTTGATTTAAAGGAAGGGGACTGAGGACAAAAGCAGTGGTTGTTTGGAGACTAAGGAGGTTTTGTGCAATTACATCTATCCTTTTTTCTTTCTTGTATGCTAACTGAACTGTTAGCACATCACAGCCTAGCTTTATAGTCTTAGCTAATTTTTTTAGCTAAGCTTTTATGGAAACTACTGACTACAGAGAAGTGAGAGAAGATGAAAAAGGAACATACCTTCTTGTTCCTGTGTCTCCTTCCCATCCTCCCCACAGGAAACTGAAACTACCATAAAATATGATGCACCTTATCCCTATCCTCCTGGCCCTCCTCTGCCTTGCCTCTCCCTGCCCAAATGCATTTAAAGTACCAATAACATTTTGAGGAAGATATTTGAAGATTTAGAGCTACAAAATGTTTGAGACTGGAAGAAATCACATGGTGATCAGCTAATCCAATCCTCCCACTTAAACCAGAGTCAGCTAAAGTTGGTTGCTGGCGACCTTCAGCCAATTTTGGAATATCTCCACAAATCTCTACAGCTTTCCTGGACATTGTGTTCTAGTGTTTGAGCATCCTCGCAGTATAAATACTTCTTTTCTTCCTGTAGGGGACTGTATGCGACCTAGAAGACTAATACATACATAGAATACCATAAATATTTCAATTCCTAATGCTGCTACTCCTCCTGGATAACTCCTTTTTTTTTTTTTTYCCCCCTCTTAACATCCCTTCCTAAATTTAGGTCTGGAAAATTTTGAAGTTATAGAAGAACAACAAAATTAACTGTTGTGAAAAGGATTTTATATGAATGTATGTATATATATAMACTAGTAAGCCAAATAAGTATCAAACCCCAGCTCTCTCTGCCTTTAGTGTACAAGGGCCACTTTCAGACTATTCAAAGTGTGTCTACCTATATTAAATCTCCATAAAACTATACTAAACTATATTAAAACCATATCTAGAAAGTGTTTAGAATTTATACAGGCAAAAATCCTGCCAAAGACTGTATAACAGTTTATCTGTAAAGATATCTGCTATCTGAGATTGTTCCTTAGCACAGAATTGTTCCCTGGTATGGATGAAAATGATGTTTTTAATAATTTTTTCCTTGGGATTTATGTTCAATCTCAGCATGAAGACATATTTTCACTAATTAAATTCTTTGATGCTGTAGAATCACAATTTCAGAAAAATCTCCATATCTGTTATGTGAGAAATGCTTCAATTTCCATGACCTTCCTTTCTCTCTCTCTGTCTCTCTTTCTTTCTCTCTCTCTCTCCCTTTATTTTTTTTTCCTGTGTCATATTTTAGTATTTCAGAAGTTGCTGTTTCAAATCAGCTTTGGAAATCAAAGAATATCCAAGGTTGGAAGGGAGCTCTAGAAATCATCTAGTCCAACCTTCCTGCTCAAGCAGGCACACCTACAGCATGTGGAACAGGGTGGCATCCAGGCAGGTTTTGAAGACCTCCAGAGWAGGAGACTCCACAACCTCCCTGGGCAGCCTGTTCCACTGCTCTGTCACCCTCACAGTAAAGAAGTTCCTCCTCACACGTAGATGGAACTTCTTGTGCTCCAGCTTATGCCCATTTCCCCTTGTCCTATCGCTGGCCACCAATGAGAAGAGCTTGTCCCCTTCCTCCCTGCATTCTCCCTTCCTGAACTTCTACATGTTAATCATATCGGCTCTCAGCCTTCTCTTCTCCAGAGAAAACAGGCCCAGCTCACTCAGCCTCTCTTCGTACGAGAGATGTTCCGTTCCCTTAATCATCTTAGTTGCTCTTCTCTGGACCCTCTCGAGAAGCTCCACGTCCCTCTTATACTGGGGAGCCCAGAACTGCACACAGTTCTCCAGGTGCAGCCTCACCAGAGCTGAGTAGAGGGGCAGAATCACCTCCCTTGACCTGCTGGCAACACTCCTCCTGATGCAGGCCAGGATCCCATTGGCCTTCTTGGCCACGAGGGCACACTGCTCACTCATGGTTAACTTGGTGTCAACCAGGACTCCCAGGTCGCTCTCCGTGGAGCTGCTTTCCAGCAGGTCAACCCCTAATCTGTACTGGTGCCCGGGGTTATTCCTCCCCAGGTGCAGGACCCTGCACTTGTCCTTCTAGAACCTCATGAGGTTCCTCTCTGCCCAACTCACCAACCTGTCCAGATCTCTCTGGATAGCAGCACAGCCCTCATGGCAGCATAGTCCTCAATAATTCATTTTGGTAAGGTCAAAATGTTTTCTTTCAAGATCATGAAGTTGAGATTTTTTCTTATTAGGCATTCTTATAGGAAAGTTTTTTTTTACCTTGATAAAAATAAATATTTCAATATTTTTTGAGAAAAAGTTCCTTTTTCATATCAGATTTGGTTTTTTTGCCAGTTCTCTTCCCAGTGCATCATTACACATATTTTTTTCTAATTCGAATTAAGACAAATAAAACCTCATGATCTTACTGAGCAGAATATTTTCAGTATATTTTATATATATATWTTTTTTTTCAGCAGAGTTCACCTTCAGATATGATGCTATTAATGGATGCTCTGTTGGCCTATGAGGTCCTTGAGATTTATAACATTTCCCACATAGTCATCTCAGAATCACAGAATAACAGAATCACAGAATCACAGAATGGTTAAGGTTGGAAGGGACCTTTAGAGATCATCTAGTCCAACTATCTCCCTGAAATCATTTACATCATATCCTATTTTTTTTGCTCTTTAGCTTTCATCACTATTAGCTATTAATTTCTATGAACTGAATTACATTTCCTTTATGATGTCCTGACTTATTGTACTGTTTATTTACATTAGGATACAGATTATCCACTTCTCTTCCCTCATATAGGAATGAAAGTCTCACATAAATTTACTTACTGACAGTACTGTGTTGTTATTAGAGGTGAAAAAATCATTTTTGTAAGGTTATTACAGAAAAGCTATTACCTGCATAATTTTCATAATTCCTGTATTTAAAATAATACATGAAATCCTGCTAGAAGAGTTTCTTTCCCTTCAAAGAATCAAAATGATTATACATAACAAGGTGTTAAAAGCAAATTTATGTTGAAAGAAAAAAGATAAAGTACATTTTAATTTCCAGTATAAGTGCAGCCTAAAATTGTGTCTGGAATGCAGTTTGTTACTGAATATGTATCGGAGGCAACCTCTAGATTTGTGTCCAAACAACAGGCCAAATGATCCTTTTAGAAGAAAATTATTTTCAAATGTTACTGAGCTTTTATCCTTCCAAATATCAGTAGAAAACTATCATACAACCTCTCTGTTGAATAGAAATCTTGTCATTTATAGCCTAAACTTATTCATGCCTAGAGAGTACCTACAAGTTTTCATGTTAACACTAATACTTAATTCACGTAATTTGCTTTTACCTATGCAACTTGTCACTGTATTATGAAATAGTAGTGATATCCTTCCAGAAACTTTCACTGGACGAAATAAGAACAGCTCTTTCATTCGTTTCCAATTTAGTTGATGCACAACAGGATAAGACTTTAAGACTCATTTTACTTAGTAAGAGATGCTATGGTCCCATGAGACAAAATTTTGGCCTTGTAGAGCTTTTCACTTGATTAATTTTTGTTCAAATTTGCTTATATTTAGTCAAAATCACTACACATTTTAATTTTGTCAAATACTTATGCCCATTCTGTTACGGTGCATTTTGGAGTTTTTTTGGACCTAGTCACATGTTCATAACTTTTTTTTTTTTTTAGGTCCTATATTTACGTTGTGCCAATTTAGCTGGCACAACATAGATATGGAGCACAACATAGTATTTTTACTTTGGTCAGCTAACATTCTCATCTCCTCCCTTGTCTCAGATTTCTAATCAAGACCTTTATCTCAGACCTTAACCTGTTTCAAAATGCAAGACCTGGAGCAGCACTTTGTGTGTTTGCTCTTGTGATGACAGTAGATTCATTTCAGACACTCAAAATGTGGATTTTGTAATAAGATTTGAACATCAGTAAGTTATGCCTCCTGTGTAATGTGTCATTAACAATGTGAAGTCACAACCTAAGAATTAAACAAAGTATTCTATATACAGATCCTGTCATGGCCTTCAGTAATTCTACCAATGATACATTTCATGAAAATATTTTTTTCCTAACACCATCTAGCTTTCTTTTTCACAGCTGCTTAGCATAGATGTGATACTTGTCCTGTATTTTATTCGTACATTCAGGCCTTTCTTCTCCACAGTCCTTTCTGAATTCTCAGCACACAAAGAAAGTCTTCATTAATGTTACCCAGTGGTGGGAATCACTTCACTCATATATTTGCCTACGACACTAGTATCTAATCTAGACTCACTGCCAGGCCTGTCCCATAGTTTGTGTTGTAACTGGAGTGAAGGGGGTAAAAAAAACCTTCAAAGGATGAAATGTTTTTACCTATCTTTATTCACTTACTACCATAGGCTATCTGAATGACTCTAACTAGGCAAATAATTTTTTAGATATTTGAAGATGAGAATGCTCCCATACCTTGTGCATCACACCTTGCGTGACATTATGACTTGACATCCTACTTGTCCTATTTAATATTTGTCTTCTCTTTAGTAAATCCAGTCATTTTCTGTACTGATAATGGCCTCTAACTTTATCGTCAATGTACTTCCGATGCACATTTTTACCTTTTTAGTGTTATAATGAAAGTATCAAAAAGGTAGGTTACAAGACAACCTAGAAGAAACCTTCTAGAAATCTCCCATATTACATTTGTATTTTTCATAAATTCATGAAGTTTCCTTTCATTTCAGCCTCATTCATTGCACTATCCATTTAAACAACTTCTTATACAGGAATATATGTACAAAATAATCTCTTAAATTTGACCCATTATCTTCTTAGAATTCTACTTTACAGAACATTTTACAGAAATCCAGATAAATTATTACTATTGCATATCTATGTTATGTTTATAAAGCAAGGATATCAGGTTAAACTAACAGTCTATTTTTTGTAACCCCATTTCATTTTATTCCATTTTTTATGTACATCATGTACATAATGATCTTTCTCTTCAAAATATACTCTTATTGGTTTATTAGACTATTAAGAGGAACAATATGTCCTAGAAGTACCCCATGTCTGCGGGCATAGTTACATATATCCTTATGCTGATACTTCCATACATCCTTGTACCTTTTTTGCCAGAGGATGCCCAGATTGGTTATTACTAGAGTAAATATTTTCCTAATAAAATATCCTTTGCTTACTGCAACTTACAGCAAAAATGAAAAGAAACAAGTCAGAAGGGAATCTGCTTTGAGGGAAGAAGAGTGAAGCCCATTTCCACAGCTCCTGCTACCTTCTAGCCTGTACAAGCAGACTTAGAGAAAGCAACGACTGTCCTACTTCCAGCTTGATAAATATACCTGAATAAATTATTTGATTAACTCTTTTACTAACATAAAGATTCTTTCAAAGCTATTTTTTTCTTTCTCCTTTTGTGCAGTTATTTCTGCATCTTGTCCATGTGTCTTACCTCCCCATTCATAAAAAGCTGTTATATACCTTGCAAGACTGCAAAGAGGAAAGCTGATTAAGGACTAGATTGTAGTTTTTCAACTCCATATGATAATCAGCAATAGACGAAATTGTGTCTTAAAAGAAGATTGTAGAAAGATCTCAACAAGAACCTTATATGTATAAATAAGCAAGATTCCTCTCTTCCTGTTCTATAGCTCATATTCTCACCCTAAATGTAGAAGAGTGTAGTTACTTTTTGTCACCCATGTCCAATTTCACGGCTTTATTCAGCATAATGTATATGCAGACCTTAGAACATTTCCTCTGACAATTCAAGGTATATATACGCCCTAAAGAATGATTTTCTTTTCCTTTCTCAACTTGGTTTCTTTGATCACACATTCTCTATCTGAAATGTACATCATTAGCCATTAATTTCAATACTTGGTTACTGACAAGTGAACATAATAGGATTTATCAGAAGCAGCAATGAACCACCCTTATGTGTAAATCCCATTAATCATAATGTCAAGTTGGATAACCATTGGGTCAGGTGATAACTTCTGACCTGTAATTATCTTTATCTCTGGATACATGACTATCCCATAAATATTAATATTTGGGTAGTTCTATTATACATGCATGAAAATTCCGCCTACCTATAAAGCATTCATTTTATATCAGAACGATCAGGATGTATGTCCTCATACAATTCAAGCAATAGAAACTGATATTTCTATTTCTTCTTTTCAATGGAGAAAAATGTTGAAGGTTTTTTAGAAATATTTCTTCTAGGAATATTAATTTCACTCTTGGGTCCATATCTGGAAACCTAAAGAACACTTCATTTCTATTGAATTATTGAAGTTTGAGATAGAACACTTTTCCCTGCGGTCCATTATTTATTCATATATTCAAAATAAGCACTTTTTAATGATTTCATGATGTTTTAATAGCAGCTTGATCTCAAATATAATGGTAACTTTGTCTTTTGGTTTATCACTACATATGTTCCCTTGAAAAATGAATTTGATTGAAGTGACAATGTGGCAGACTCCCTAAGGCAGGGTCAATGAAATCATTTTCTGAGGTTGACCTAGTGAAAAAGTGACTAAATAGAGCAGATATCTAATAACAAATATCCAAGTCTCAATCTTTACTGTTTCTCAGAAGAGGCCCATGGGAACCGTTTGTAACATCCTGATTCTAGGAGGATCATAGCTGGAACTACCTTTAGAGGAGTTTAGGATAAATTTAATTCTTTGCTCTAGTCTTCAAAAAAGTATTATTAATTATTCCTTGAAAGCCTATAAAAATCTTTGTATATACAAAAAGTATCTGTCTTCTATAAATACTAATTATCTACCAGTATTTAGAGAAGTTTCAAAAAACTATTGTGTATTTATTAGAAGAATGAAAAGCATCCATAAACTTACAAGAACTCAGTTGTGAACTGGATTTACTCATGAGTATTTGTTAGCTTTAGATGCAACTGCTTTTGTAAGAAATGTGAATTTAAATACCACTTATGAAAATAGATTTAGAACTAGTATTTTCTTCATTGAAAGATTTATTTTGTAGTGATGTACTGTTAAACCTTTGTTGTGATATATTGCTATATATTGAAATTCTGAATATGCTTATGTCCAAATAAAGGGTTTTTTTTTTTTTTTTTGAAGATGCATTTTTATCAGCATACTGCCCTATTAATATCACTATTCTCATCACCACATATACTAGCACTATATATGTCTGAGCATCTGAATCACCTCCTCAAAGCACAGAGTGGGCTCCAGACATTCCTTGAAGTCTTTAGTTTTCCACTGCTGTTGCCTGGATCCAGGCTGCTCACATATCTTATTCACTCATGTAAAATGTAACAGGCAGTCACTCTTAAGAAGCCCCATAGATCATCTTATACAACCGAAGATAATGACAGGATGTTATTATGCTTGTATATGAGATATATGAATCGTCACTGAGGCAGATTTATCATGCCATGGAATGGCCTTTCTGTAGGTCAGTGGTTACCTCTGCATATCTAAAAATGCAAAGTTTGCTTACGGTTTCCTCACAACAGTCATATCACTCCATCCATAACCCAAATTCTGCTTACAGTCTTGAAAGGTAAACAGTAAGGATGCTGGCAAATTTGTCTGGTCAATTGAAAAAAAAAGATAATGTAGGTGTGGTCATGAATTCTAGTTTTGTAACTGCTGTCATCAGGGCATAAAAAACGAGGTAGATAAAAAAGAGCTTTGAGTAACTTTGAATAACTATATTATTATGTAATCATTAAAGATTTTAGGTTGGAAGGAATCTCTGGAAGGCATCTAGTACAAACCCTGTCTSAAAGCAAGGGTCACAGGTCAGGTTTCTCAAAGCTTTGTCCAGTCAGGTTTTAGAATATTTTAGAAGCTGAAGGTGCTAAAGCTCCTCTGAGCAAACATGAATGTGGCTTTACATGCCCAAAGGCTTGCTGTATTTTTCTAAGTATATCGATGGGTCTAGTAAAAGATACCACAATCCTTTCCTCCCATGTAAATTAGATTCTCCTTCAAGAAAAAAATGATTTAATTATATTTTAGATTATAAATACATGGAAAATACTATGAAAGATTTGTTTCTCAAATAAATTATTATTATGAAAAGATAACAAAAACAGAAACATAGGTACTATAGGCTAAAAGAAAAAAAAATCCATTCCCTGATACTACTAAGATGGTAGAATATACATTTGGCAAAACTCACATTTCAAGTCTTGTTAAATATTCATTGAAAAATAAACAAACTTGACTTAAACCTCTCCATAAACAGAATATGTAAAACTGTTTCCATGACTTTCTGGTTTAGAATCTTAGAGAATGTAGAGCTGCGGATTACATTTAAGTCTCAAAATGTAGGGTTTACTGTAAGGTTTTACAGACAGTGAAGCCAGGCCTATTCTGTGCTGCACTTGAGCAGCTTAATGAGAACCTATAAAGTTGATCCCTTCTGGTATATTGTGTTACACACAGTTTGCAGCTGGTATAGAATTTTTAAAGGATGAAGCAGGAATGAAAAGTCCAGTCAGGGACACTCAAGTCTTATGAGTATGGAAAAGAAAAGAAAAGAAAAGAAAAGAAAAGAAAAGAAAAGAAAAGAAAAGAAAAGAAAAGAAAAGAAAAGAAAAGAAAAGAAAAGAAAAGAAAA
>NW_020455093.1:1256312-1263120 GCF_003342845.1 Nothoprocta perdicaria
GAAAAGAAAAGAAAAGAAAAGAAAAGAAAAGAAAAGAAAAGAAAAGAAAAGAAAAGAAAAGAAAAGAAAAGAAAAGAAAAGAAAAGAAAAGAAAAAGAGCAATAGCCATAAAGCAATAAATATATATTTTCAAAATATTTTAGGATGATCCCTACAACATTTTTGGCCTGGATCAATTAGTGTTTCTGAAAATTCTTAAGTACAGTTAGGGTCCTCCCTCTCCAGGGGTCACTCACAATATTGATCTTGATCATTCTGTTTTAGGAATGAAAAAAAAGTGTAATAATATAGACATGGTTTTGCAGGCTAGCAAAAACATTCCTGATCTGTACATGAAGCTGTCCAGAAAAGAAGCCCAGAACTTAACATACCTAAATGAACTATATCTAATACATTGACCTAGACCTGGTCTATGGAGTAAGGGTACCTGACATCTGATCTTTCAGTTCAGGCATGAAAATACACTCAGTTTGTTTGTTTTAACTATATTTAACCTTATACACAAAATGCACATGTTCTAATCTACACCTCCAAATTGTATCATTCATTGCATTTTCCAATATATAGTATATAACATATAGACATGATTGCTATATAGGGATCACATAATGAATAAAGGAAGGTGAAACTGGAGAGGGAGGGAGAATCTGCCTGCACTAAGAAACAAGCTTTTTGGAAACAGATCAGACCCTTTCCCTTCTGAACAAGCTTATTTCTTAAAATGTCTGCTGAAAATCCCAATACACTGAGACTTGTACCTGAGGGATATTCTGAGAAGGGATAGATGGCAAGAAAATGGGAAATTTATCTGTACTTCAATAGGCAAGAAATATGAGACTTTGTCTGCCAGGAATGTTCCAAAATTTATCGCTTTTCTGCAGGGCTTTCAGGACAAAGTATTTATAAAGCACTGTTGTGAACAGCTGATATGGAGATATGATAGTGACAGCTTTCTTCAATGTTCAATAATACGATTCCATTTTCTAACACTATAAATCAAAAAGACTTTTCTAAGTATTATTGAATGGGTCATTATCCATATTTTACCTCTAAACTAAACAGCAAGTGTCCAGTGAAAAGAGAAGCAGGAGAAAACAGTTTAAATGATTGTCTTATGTGCACAAGAAGTCCAGTGTAAAATAGCTATTCTTTAGGTATGCCTTTTCCTGCCAGATGTGTACACACTTCATTAAGTCGTGAAAGCACAACGTATTTCAGTATGTAAGAGTATCGTTTTTCTGACTGACAAAAAAGAACAAGCAAAAACAGGAAAAGAACTATAGAGGATGAAAGGAAAATAATAGTTGACAAAGAAGTACTTTGATCATATGTGGTAGGATTTTTTCAAGGATAGCAGGATGGGAAAAATACTATTCTTGAAAGGAAATTCATCAGGAGAACCTAAAATTCTTTTTCAAACAGATTTCATAACTTTCATTCCTTAGAAGTCAACTTAGAAGTCAACTTAGAAGTCGACTTAGAAGTCCTTAGAAGTGGTTACTTCTCCAAAAGTCTCTACTCACTCACTCATTCATTCATTATACATCTCTTTGGCCTTGCAATTAACCTCATTCTAACCAAGACTACACCTGTCACCCACATCATTCCATAGTTTGCCATCACTAACTCCTATTGGCAAACATAACCTGTCAAAACAAGCCTCAGAAAGTAGGTTTTGATTCCTGTTTTACAACTTAGGCACAGTCTTCATGTGTCAGAGTTTTGCCCAGAAATGTGAGGAAAAAAAAAAAAAAAAGGAGAATATTTCCAGTAAAATTTTGATATAGACTAGCCCTAYCTGTAAATTATACAGAAACAGCCATAGCTGACATTTAAATTCTACTCCCTTTCCTTTCTGGAATACATTGATATCAAAGTTCGTGTCTCCAGGAAGGGAGCAAAGACCAAACTCAATCACTATTTACTCTTTTGATTATTCCTTTCTTTGTGATAGAAAGAAAGCGAGAATACCACCTCTTGTCCCTCCACAGTAACCTTGGTAGATGAGGTATAGATTCACACTGTATCCACTTTGCATCTGTGATTTCTTATGCTCTGAAGAGGAGATAGCAATTTTCATACAAGATTCACTCCTCAATCTCAGTGCTAACCGTAACAGAGGACTGTCTTGCGTAAAGAATTAGAGGACTTTTTACCCAGCATTATATTCTACCAAGTATCCTCTACAGTTCCACACTTACATTGTATATATAACACAAGAATTATCATGGAATATGTAACTTTTTAGTCATATTCAATCATCATTGTCAGAAAAAAAGAAAAGTGACATAAGTATTATCATTTCTAAACGGTCTAYTCATGGTCTATTCCTGCCATTAAAACAACCAAAACACCCCCCCCCAAAAAAAAGTTCACAGTTACCTAAGTTTACACTTTAATTTGCACTCTAAGTTAGTATTCTCTCGTGACAAGACTGACATAAGGAAAATTTTGCATAAGAATTCATTCAGTTAGTGTATTAGCTCAGTAATAGAATAGGTTAGTTCTGAAACACTAGTCGACATATTCAGATAGACAGGGGAATAGGAATGAAGCAGATAGGGTATGGAAAGCAATAAGGGAGAGTACAAACTGGTTTTCCTACACTGAGGAAAGTGAACAACCCAGCATTGCCAGGTGGTGACCAMCTTATTGAACGAATCACTTTCAGCACTCATAAGCAGGTCAAGGGAGGTGATCCTGCCCCTCTACTCAGCTCTGGTGAGGCTGCACCTGGAGTACTGTGTGCAGTTCTGGGCTCCCCAGTATAAGAGGGACGTGGAGCTTCTYGAGAGGGTCCAGAGAAGGGCAACCAGGATGATTAAGGGAATGGAACATCTCTCGTACGAAGAGAGGCTGAGTGAGCTGGGCCTGTTTTCTCTGGAGAAGAGAAGGCTCAGAGGGGATATGATTAATATGTATAAGTTCAGGAAGGGAGAATGCAGGGARGAAGGGGACAAGCTGTTTTCACTGGTGGCCAGCGATAGGACAAGGGGTAATGGCCACAAGCTGGAGCACAAGAAGTTCTGTCTCCAGGTGAGGAAGAACTTCTTTACTGTTAGGGTGACAGAGCAGTGGAACAGGCTGCCCAGGGACGTTGTGGAGTCTCCTACTCTGGAGGTCTTCAAAACCCGCCTGGATGCCACCCTGTGCCACACGCTCTAGGTGTGTCTGCTTGAGCAGGAAGGTTGGACTAGATGATCTSTAGAGGTCCCTTCCAACCTTGAATATTCTGTGATTCTGTGATAAGAGCTTTCAATCCAAATGCAAACTTTACCGTCGCTCTCACCACAGGTTCTTAATCAGATTATTATTAACCTCCTTTTAATCRTCTATAACATGTCTTTCATTTTCTTCAATCATTTTTTTTTTTCTGATTTTCCTTTTATTTGTCTTTATGTAGTAAACAGAGGCATTTATAATCATCTAGAAAGTATCTGGAAAMCTGATGTCCTAAATTTATAGAGACAAATCCAAAGTCAATCACCTAGAYAGCTACCAGTAAATGCTTATCTGAATCATTTACTATTCCTAAGTTACTTTTACCTTATTATTGGTTTCCAGATTTTTCTTCTTCTTTTTTATATTTGCATTTGAATAATTTTTTCCCAACTGTATAGAGAGAAACTGAAAAATCGAAAATCACAATATTTTATTTTTTAGTTTGTCCTGCCCTGTTCATTTCAATGTTATTATATAAAATTGCTCATACAAAACATTGAGTAGCTATAGGAAATTCAAAGATATAACTGTGAGACATTGCAGTTCAAAAACTTRTTATCTCAATTTTTGTGTGATAAGAAGCAATATGTATTTCATATATTTATATATGAAAAAAGTGATTCTTTCAATTTATTTTTTGAAGTCATCAACATAACTGTCTTATTAACTGCTGTATACTTTAAGTCTCCACAGAACTGAATCAATAATGATACTGTATAAGCAAAGACAACTGCAACATGTCCTTGTTGTTGCATAGATTGRTTTCATATAGATGGCTCTCAGAAAACTGCTGATGTTTTAGTGGAAACAGATAGTCCAGAGGTTATACCCAATCTGGTGAACAGGTTCTATTTTCTCTGAAGCCCAGAATATCCTCCAGGAAAATATAACTGATCATAATTCTGGACTACAAAATAAGTACAAATCCTGTACTGGTCAATCCCATTCAGTACATTACTTCAGGAAAAAAAAAATATATATATAATTTAGAATCAAAGTCAGAATCTCTACTTTTCACCCTAGGAAAGTATGAAGTGTATGAAAAGTATTTTCATGCTAGAAAAAATATTTACTAACAAAATCATGGCTTTACTATTGGATCAGTTACCACAGCAAAGAACAGAGAACAAAAAGAGAAGTGACATTCAGTAAGAAACAAGTTGCCTTTTTCTTTGCTTCAAAAACTTTGCTACTCAGACAGCTCAAAAGACATTCAGTTATTCGCCTCCCATATGTCTGTGATTTAATTACAATAAAAACTGTCAGGAAGGTATTTTAAATCACAGGGGTTTGTCAGTGTTTGCTGGCACAAGTATGGAAATTTTCTGTGTTAATCTTTTCTCTGACTTCAAATTTATATTAATGACCATCATTCCTCAGCCTGCCTTCCTGAGAAGTGCCGGGCACCATAACYGAAAAGAAATAAACTATATATTGCCTCCAGCAGTGAGCAGCTGGTGTTTTAACTGTCTGAATACAAACTTAAGATGTACAGTTCTGGCTTTATATGACAGGGGCTTTTATAGCTCAGACACTAACAGCACCTACCTTGTCCAGCTCACCCATGAGAAGTGACATGAAGAGATTATTGTAAAGCTAACTGCTTTGAAAGGAAGCTGTCATTAGGTGCAAAGTGAAAAAAAAAAAAAAACCCTTCAAAATGATTCACTAGAACAATTATTTTCCTGCGAAATGTAACAGTAGAATGTTGTCTTAATGCCCATAGATATTTCAAAGTATATTAATTAAAACAAAAGAACGAGTTTGTCATTTATACTTCAATTATTTTGTTATATGACCTATACTTTTGAMAWAAAAAAAAAAAAAAAAAAGAAAAAACTCGTGTCTAGCCTTTTTTTTTGATACTGTGGCAAGTAATATCTCTTGAGGGAAATACCTCTTCTGAAACAAATGGCAAAAGTATAAGAGATTATCTCTCCCTTTACACTTCAGTCAGAATGGAAAGACTTTACACTTGGGTACCCAGGAACATCTGAAATGTCTCAAAATAACAGAAACAATTGGAAAAAAAAAACTGTTGATAGAACTTATTTATATTCAATTTGAGAAGTTTCTTTGTTTTCTCTTTGTGTCTTKCCAGGAAAGCATTGTAAACGTATTTATATATCATAAAATTCTGTCACACTTAAAATTTTGGTCTTTTTTTTTTTTTTCATTATAATAGTATCCAAAATTGAATAAGAGCTCTGAAAAAATACATCAACTTTTTTTGTGGTATGAAATAGAATAAGTTTGATCAAATGAGTGTAAGTAGATCATACTAATAGAAGGTGAAATGCTGTATTCAAATGTGTTTCTATAATGCATTTAATTTAAAAAATGTAGAATTAGCTAGATRATGCAGTATACTGGCATTTGGTTATTGTATTATCTTTGAAAATATTATTTTACTCATCACAGGTTATTTTAGAGTAAAAGGACAAGCTAATTGGTAAGCTCTAATGATGATAGATCAGAATGATTATTTTCAGAACAGCATGGTCAATGATATAGAAACAAATGATTTCTAGGAAAACAAAAAAAGTGGAGAACTGTGATCAGCTTTAAAATCATATGATTATTAAAAATTTGTTAGTTTCAAGTGAGAAGTAGATGTCAGAAGTAATATCTAAAATTATATATATGAAAGTTTACAGAAAAAGGTCTATTTCCTATAAGTTAAATGTAAATTTAATGATGAATAATGATTAAATTATTACATCTTTAATACCTACTCCTGAAAGTTCATCTTGTTAATATTGGTAGATTTTCAAAGATATCAGTTATAATGATCCAATTTTATTGCCATCCATTACAMATTAATTTGTATCCACAGTATGTAACAGTAATTTATAATCCTTGTGGACACATATATAGAAGTTCACTATAAGCTTTCATTCACTATGCATTGAGTGCATTGACTGCGTTGCTCTGTACAGTCACTATTGTGATTGTACAAATCAGTATAATCAGGCAAACAGTAATAGAAAGCAATTTTAATTCTTATCTCTGCATAGGCAATCTATTAGCCACTTCAAACCCTTTCATCACTTGTGTTATATAGGAAGAAAAAAAAAAAGAATTAAAAAAAGGTTTTTTTTGTTTTTCAATACAAAAATCATAGATTGATTGCAGGAAGCTGCTGGAGATTTATAATAGCTTTTAGACAATTTCAATAAAATGATCTAATGTTCAGTTTAATATAAGAACCCTGCTATACAGTAATACCAGAGACTGCTCTCCTGTTGTAAACTTGTTGTCCAGTAAATATGATTTTGCYGTAACTCCTTAAAGAACATAGATTTTTAATTCACCCAAAAATGTAAGTTTCAGGACTTGTCACTCTTGTCTTATGGTGGGCAAAGTTGTCTTGATACAAGGAATCACAGAAACGTGGTGGRATAGCTCTAACRACTGGAGCGCTGTCATGGAGGGCTATGTGCTCTTTAGGAAGGACAGGCTGGGAAGGCAAGGTGGTGGAGTTGCTCTGTATGTGAGAGAGCAACTAGCATGCATGGAGCTCAACCTGGAAGTGGATGATGAGAGGGTGGAGTGCTTGTGGGTAAGGGTTAAAGGGCAGGCCAAC
>NW_020455093.1:1265529-1269804 GCF_003342845.1 Nothoprocta perdicaria
ACTGAAGCATCGGAAGTTCCACAGGAACTTAAGGAAGCATTTCTTCACTGTGAGGGTGACAAAGCACTGGAACAGGCTGCCCAGAGAGGTTGTGGAGTCTCCTTCTTTGGAGATYTTTAAAACCYGCTTGGATGCAGCCCTGTGCCACGTGCTCTAGGTGACCCTGCRTGAGCAGGGGGGTTGGACTCGATGACCTCTGAGGTCCCTTCCAACCTTCGGCATTCTGTGATTCTATTATTCTATGAAGGTGTTTTACTTAATTTTTTACTTCATGGCATAAAYTTTAATATATGGGATTTGGGAACTGAGAAACAAATGGAAACAATTAAASAAGTACTTAATGAATCACATCTCTTCTCTGCTCCTTGTCTCTACTTCCCTTGATTTTTCTTTGTATTCCTTTCAGTCCGTCCCAGTCCCTTTGATGGAGGTGACAGGCTGCCCAAGTCATGAGGCCAATGCACAGTGTTTTCTTTCTGCTGCTCCTTTGCTTATTTTTCCCCCACTGCTCCTTACTGCTCCTCTGCCGCGCCACAGGTTTCCCACAAGACGTGATTTCTCAGGGGCTTCTCTGCCCCAAGAGAAGGAGAAGAAGATGCTCAGGAGTAGCCAGCATGGATTCACCAAGGGGAAATCATGCTTGACTAACCTGATCGCCTTCTATGATGGAACAACTGGCTGGATAGATGAGGGCAGAGAGGTGGATGCCGTCTATCTGGACTTCAGCAAGGCTTTTCACATCGTCCCTCACAGCATCCTCCTSGSCAAGGTTCGGAAGTGTGGGATAGATGAGTGGACRGGGAGGTGGATTAGGAATTGGCTCAGTGGCAGGGTGCAGAGAACGGTAATCAGTGGTGYGGAGTCTAGTTGGAGGCCTGTAGTTAGCGGTTGTCCTCCAGGGGTCAGTCCTTGGTCCAGTCCTGTTCAACTTATTCATTAACGACCTGGATGAAGGGATGGAGTGCTCCCTCAGCAAGTTTGCTGATGATACCAAACTGGGAAGAGTAGCTGATAGCCCTGAGGGCTGTG
Source organism: Nothoprocta perdicaria (assembly GCF_003342845.1). Classification (NCBI taxonomy): domain Eukaryota; kingdom Metazoa; phylum Chordata; class Aves; order Tinamiformes; family Tinamidae; genus Nothoprocta; species Nothoprocta perdicaria. Next base: position 1,266,559 of record NW_020455093.1, read on the forward strand.
CTGCCATCCAGAGGGACCTGGACARACTAGACAACTGGAYGATGAGAAATCTCATSAAGTTCAACAAGGACACTAACAACAGTACAGGCTGGGGACTGACCTTSTGGAGAGCAGCCCCAGAGGGACTTGGGCRTCCTGGTGGATGACAAGATGACCATGAGGCAGCAGTGTGCCCTGGTGGCCAAGAAGGCCAACGGGATCCTGGGGTGCATTAAGAAGAGTGTCTCCAGCAGGTCAAGGGAGGTGATCGTCCCCCTCTACTCAGCCCTGGTGAGGCCACATCTGGAGTACTGTGTCCAGTTCTGGGCTTCCCAGTACAAGAGGGATGTGGAGTCCAGCACAGAGCTACGAGGATGATTAGGGGCCTGCAATATCTGCCCTGTGAACAAAGGCTGAGAGAATAAAACACGGAATAATGCAGAAATGGAATGGTTCAATGAAATATAGTGATGCTAGCAGTCAATGGTCACTGCAGGACGCCAACATTGTATTGATCAGGTAAATTGGTTTCAGAGAAAACAAAGAGAAATGAAAAATGAAAGATTTGAGTTCCTGGGAAGAATAAACCACCAGCATCAATAGTATATACCTCATGTCAAAGGGGAAGAAGAAAATACCACCATGAGCAGGCACAGCGTATTGCTGGTGAAGATTTCAGGGTGCTGTAACCCTAGTCACACTTATTACATATACTACCTTCTCCGGGCCACTTCAACGGCAGTACCTCTGAAGCATGTCTGCATTCCTGCAGGTAGGAAATTCCAGTCACTTTTGGTGCTCTGGGAAGTGCTCAAGGTGGCAATTGCCTGCATTTGGAGAAGTCCTAGTCATTCATGAACTCCATTGATCATACCGAGACACCTCAGTGATTTTGTCATGTGAGCAACATTAAACAGGAGGAAGAGCCTGACACTACTGGCTATAAGTGCATATGCAATACACATGTTGCCTTGAGTCAGATTGAATGCAAGCAACCTAACAAGATGAAACAGATGCCAAAGTTTGGTCATTTTGAGCAAATTACTTTCACGCTCTCACAGAAACTCAGGTACACTAACACAGGCTCTTAAAAAAACATTAAGATTATACTTCAAACAAATTTGAAAAATTTGTACGCACATCTGTTTAACTAAGGGCTTTATCTTTGTAAAGACACCAAACTTTGTTCAGGCTGTGCTTTCTTCTGACACAAATTCAGCAGCCTCTTCTGGCAATATTATCTCATTAACTTTTCTATTCAAGACATCCACAAATATCCACTGACCTGAGACACCAAGTTTTGAGTTTCTCATTTCTTTTAACWCTTCACTGATCTGAGCATACACAGAAATATGTCTCTGGACACTTCAGCAAGGGCCTGACTTTCTGAAGCTTAGAGGTTAAATATCAGGTTAAATGGACTTTTGAGGTATTRTCATTTGGAAGATTTAACCTGACAATCTGAGATAAGTGCATTTGATTTGTATTTGATCTTCTCTTCACGGGCAATCTATCAGTATTACTATTTTTGACTAAACTAATCCCAGACACTCTGTAATTCTTCCCTAAAATGTAACATAGATTTAAAACTTTTTTACCTTTGTCACATTGTATCTGTACATAACTGAGGGACGCAAATAGTTTTTCTTGGTATGAGGAACTTGAAAATGCATCTGGGTTTCTTCTGCCTAAAGTCACTCTTTAATTCAGTCCTACACATGCAGTCAGATCTGTTCTCTGATGTCAATGGATGCCTATGGAGCTATCATATGCTTTATATTACATTTTCTACAAAATTACTGATTATCTGAACTGGCAGTTAGCTACATTTGAGAATCTAACTTAGCTCTGTGTGCAAGCTTTAATTTTACTGTGTCCCCTAGCTGTAAAAATAAGAAGAAAGAACACATTTTATAATGTACCTGCCATTCCTATGAAGGAATGCCTTTGCTGATGCAATTCAAAATAAATATAACCCTGCACAGAAAAGGTCAAAAGAATAGTCATTTCTGTAGCATTACACCAGCCTTCAATACTGGGGAGAAAGCATGCATATATTCAGCTAATGAATTAAGTAGTTCTATTAGTGAATGGTCTGAGGTCAAATAGCATCAAAAAAAGATGACTTGGAACAGTCATAGAAACTTTGCTCTCAGAAATATGAGTAGTATCCATTTGTCATATCTTTTTTTAAGTCGTTACTTTCATATTTTTGTTCTTTATTTTAGCACTATTGTTTATGAAAACAGAAGCTTTTCATCATAGTCAAAGAAAATATTCATGGATAATGTTATATTTTAGAAAGACAACAGCCTCAGGCTATTACAAATTGTAAATCAGTCCAATATTTTTTGTAAGAACTGAAGTCATTTGAGAAAAAAAAYTTCAAAATAATTTTGAGGATTGTAGAAGGATAGAGGAGACAAATCCCATTCTTCAAGGCATGCATACATGGCCTCACACTAAGTTTCTTTAATGCTTCTTAGAAAACAGCATACCATCTGTACGGAACATCTGGATAGAGGTGCAACTGGTGTGTTGATTCTACAAAACTGGGTCTTTGGAAACCGGACAACTCATTAATCATCATTTAACTGCAGATCTACCATTGTAAAATATCCACAAGTGCAAAATAATACCAACTGCATATGAGAAGMAGATGGTGCCACCCAATCCCACAATGTGGAAGTTGTTTATAATCTCTTTTTGTTAAAAAAAAAAAAAAAAAAAGAACACATTTATGTTTCTAAGGAGCACTATAAACAATTATACTACAACTTTTTTGTCTCACTCAGGTAATATGTATTCTACTTTTCCTTTATGTCCAGATTTTGCTTTCTCAGTTTAGGTTGGAAGATATTTTATAGTTCTTAGTTAGTAAAACAACAAGGATATTTCTACATAAATACTATTCAGCTCTCTGCAGATTCTTGTATTGAGCTTCTCAGTACAGTATTTGAACATTTTCTAGTTATGCATTTAGGATATGATTAACATTTGTCATTCTTTCATCAGAGTGAGCACACAGCAGGCTTTGAGCTGCTGCTCAGAATGATGTGGGACTGCTGGACCCAGCACTGAGGATGGTGATGCACTGCAAGATAGTCCATATCACCAGCTGAAATGACTGGCCAGGCAGAGGCCTTGGCCTGGATAGGGTTATAGGGTTTGTGAGAGAGGAGCTGGCTGCCCAGTTGCATTTTCTGAGATGAAAGAGAGAAAGAGAGAGAAAGAGAGAGAAAGAGAGAGAAAGAGACGAGAGGAGAG